>NW_028188997.1:0-192990 GCF_054131305.1 Coturnix japonica | reverse complement strand
GTTATATTGGGTGGGTATCAATAAGGGGGGGTCATTAATATGGGGGTAATAGGGGGTTATATGGGGGGGGGCATCAATATGTGGGTAATAGGGGGTTATATGGGGGGGGGCATCATATGGGGGGGGGCATCAATAAGGGCGGGGGCATCAATATTGGGGGGTAATAGGGGGTTATATGGGGGGGGGCATCAATAAGGGGGGGGGAATCAATATTGGGGGGTAATAGGGAGTTATATGGGGGGGGCATCAATATGGGGGGGTCATTAATATGGGGGTAATAGGGGGTTATATGGGGCGGAGCATCAATAAGGGGGGGTGCATCAATATGGGGGGTAATAGGAGGTTATATGGGGGGGGCCATCAATAAGTGGGGGCATCAATATGGGGGGTAATAGGGGGTTATATGGGGGGGGCATCAATATGGGGGTCAATAAGGGGGGGGGCATCAATATGGGGGTTAATAAGGGGGGGGGCATCAATATGGGGGGGCATTAATATGGGGGATAATAGGGGGTTATGTGGGGGGGGGGCATCAATATTGGGGGTCAATAAGGGGGGGGGGCATCAATATGGGGATCAATAAGGGGGGGGCATCAATATGGGGGTTAATAAGGGGGGGGGGCATCAATATGGGGGGGTAATAGGGGGTTATATGGGGGGGGGGGGCATCAATATGGGGGGGAACAATAATGGTCTCTATGGGGTCTCAGTGTATCGCTATAGGTCCCTATGGGTCTCTATGGGTCTCTATGAGTCTCTATGGGTCTCTATGGGTCTCTATGGGTCCCTATGGGTCTCTATGTGTCCCTATGGGTCTCTATGGGTCCATATGGGTCCCTAAGTGTCCCTATGGGTCTCTATGGGTCTCTATGGGGTCACTATGGGTCCATATGGGTCTCTATGTGTCCCTATGGGCCGCTATGGGTCTCTATGGTTCCCTATGGGTCTCTATGGGTCTCTATGGGTCCCTATGGGTCTCCATGGGTCTCTATGTGTCCCTATGGGTCTCTATGGGTCCATATGGGTCCCTAAGTGTCCCTATGGGTCTCTATGGGGTCTCTATGTGTCTCTATGGGTCTCCATGGTTCCCTATGGGTCTCTATGGGGTCCCGATATTTCTCTATGTGTCCCTATGGGCCGTTATGGGTCTCTATGGGTCTCTATGGGTCTCTATGGGTCCCTATGGGTCTCTATGTGTCTCTATGGGTCCCTATGGGTCTCTATGGGGTCTCTATGGGTCCCCATGGGGCTCAATGGGTCTCTATGGGTCTCTATTGGTCCCTATGGGTCTCTATGGGTCCCTATGGTTCCCTATGGGTCTCTATGGGGTCCCGATATTTCTCTATGTGTCCCTATGGGCCGCTATGGGTCTCTATGGGTCTCTATGGTTCCCTATGGTCCGCTATGGGTCTCTATGGGTCCCTATGGGTCTCTATGGGTCTCTATGGGGTCTCTATGTGTCTCTATGGGTCTCTATGGGTCCCTATGGGTCTCTATGGTCCCCTATGGGTCTCTATGGGGTCCCGATATTTCTCTATGTGTCCCTATGGGTCTCTATGGGTCCCTATGGGTCTCTATGGGTCTCTATGGGTCTCTATGGGTCACTATGGGTCGCTATGGAGCAGCTATGGGGCTCTATGGGTCCCTATGGGTCTCTATGGGTCTCTATGGGGTCTCTATGGGTCTCTATGGGTCTCTATGGGTTATATGGGGGGGGGCATCACTAAGGGGGGTAATGAGGGGGGGGTAATTAATAAGTGGGGGTAATTAATAAGGGGGTATTAACTCACAGCTGTCCATGCTGTGCTCTAATGTCACTGTCATGGTGCAGCTCTCAGCGTCACCACGGCTGTCAGCGGCCTGAGGGGATGGGGGGCAATGGGGTCAATGGGGGCAGTAACCCCATAGACACCATAGGGACCCCATAGACCCCATAGACCCCATAGCCCCTATGGACCCCATAGCCTCCATTGACCCACTTACCCCCATTGACCCCCAATACCCCCATTAACCCTCATAGCCCCCATTAAACCCCATTAACCCCCATAGCCCCCATTACCCCCAATACCCCCATGCCCCCCATAGACCCCATTACCCCTATTTCCCCCATAAGCCCCCATTGACCCCCATTAAACGCCATGGCCCCCATTACCCCCATAGCCCCCCACCCCCCTATTGACGCTATTACCCCCATTCCTCCTATTGCCCCCATAGCCCCCATTGACCCCATAGACCCCAGTACCCCCATTAACCCTCATAGCCCCCATTAAACCCCATTAACCCCCATTAAACCCCAATACCCCTATAGACCCCATAGACCCCAACACCCCCATAGACCCCATTAAGCCCCATTACCCCCATTAAACCCCATTACCCCCATAGCCCCCATTCCCCCCACTACCCCCATAGACCCGATAGGCCCCATTAACCCCCATTAAACCCCATTACCCCCATAGACCCCATAGGCCCCATTAAACCCCATTAACCCCCATTACTCTCATTAACCCCATAGACCTCATAGCCCCCATAACCCCCATTAACCCCAATACCCCCATAGCCCCCATTAAACCCCATTAACCCCCATTAAACCCCAATACCCCTATAGACCCCATAGCCCCCATTAGCCCCATAGCCCCCATTGAACCCCATTAACCCCATTAACCCCCATTAAACCCCATTACCCCCATAACCCCCATTAACCCCATTAACCCCCATTACCCCCATAGCCCCCATAGCCCCCATTACCCCCCACAGCCCCCCCCTTAGCCCCGCCCCCCTCATGAATATTCATACCCTGATTCCTCCCCCCCCCCTGCAGGGCCCCGCCCCCCCCGCGGCCGCCGCCGCCGCCACCAACATCGCCGCCACCAGCAGCGCCGCCATCTTGGCACCGCGGGGCACTCTGGGAAGGGGGCGGGGCCAATGATCGGCCAATGGGAAAGCGAGATTCTCACGTTGAAGGCGGGGCTAAGATCAGCGCGGCGATTCTATTGGACGATGGGACTGTCTGTACAAAGCGCTGTGCTGCCATTGGTCAGGGGGCGGGACTAAGACTCACGCCGCGCTGCCATTGGTCAGATGGCGGGGATGAGAAGCATTGCTCTGCCATTGGTCAGGAGGCGGGACTAAGAGTCACACCGCGCTGCTATTGGTCAGGGGGCGGGACTAAGGATCACACCGCGCTGCCATTGGTCAGAGATTGGAGGGGGCGTGTCTAACCGCCTCACCCTGTCCCGGCCGCCATCTTGGCCGTCCGCCCGGCGCCATTTTGACGCGGTGAAGGACCCCGAGGACCCCAAATGGGGCGGCTTCGTCAGTGCCTGCAGAGCGGGGAGTACGGAGCGCTCAGCGGCTGCGCCGTCATCGAGGGCGAGTTCATGCAGGCGAGAGGCGGGCAGCGCATGGGGGCCTTACGGCAGCACCATAGGGGAACATAGGGACACATAGAGATACATAGGGATTCATAGGGACACATAGGGACCCATAGAGACCCATAGGGACCCATAGGGACACATAGGGACTCATAGAGACCCATAGAGACCCATAGAGACCCATAGGGACACATAGGGACCCATAGAGACCCATAGGGACCCATAGGGACCCATAGAGACCCATAGGGACCCATAGAGACACATAGAGACCCATAGGGACACATAGGGACCCATAGAGATCCATAGGGACCCATAGAGACACATAGGGGCACATAGGGACCCATAGGGACAAATAGAGACCCATAGAGACCCATAGAGACCCATAGAGACCCATAGGGACCCATACAGACCCATAGGGACCCATACAGACCCATAGAGACCCATAAGGACCAATAGAGACCCATAGGGACCAATAGAGACCCATAGGGACCCATAGAGACCTATAGGGACCCATAGGGACCCATACAGACACATAGAGACCCATAGAGACACATAGTGACCCATAGGGACCCATAGCGACCCATAGGGACCCCTTAGAGACCCTTAGAGACCTATAGAGACCCATAGGGACACATAGGGACCCATAGAGACCCATAGGGACCCCATAGAGACCCATAGAGACCCATAGGGACACATAGGGACCCATAGAGACCCATAGGGACACATAGAGACCCATAGGGACCCATAGAGACACATAGGGGAACATAGGGACCCATAGGGACCCATAGAGACCCATAACTGCCCCATAGAGCCCCATAGCACCATATAGAGCCCCATAGCAGCCCCATAGAACCCCATAACTGCCCCATAGAGCCCCATAGAGCTCCATAGAGCCCCATAGAACCCCATAACTGCCCCATAGAGCCCCATAGAGCTCCATAGAGCCCCATAGACCCCATAGAGCCCTATAGAACCCCATAGAGACACATAGAGACCCATAGAACTCCATGGAAACCCCATAGAGCCCCATCGAACACCATAGGGACCCATAGAAACCCATAGAGCCCCATAGCGCCCCATAGAACCCCATAGAGCCACATAGGGACCCATAGAGCCCCATAACTGCCCCATAGAGCCCCATAGAGCCCCATAGAGCTCCATAGAGACCCATAGACCCCATAGAGCCCTATAGAACCCCATAGAGACATATAGAGACCCATAGAACTCCATGGAAACCCCATAGAGCCCCATAGAACCCCATAGGGACCCATAGAAACCCATAGAGCCCCATAGCGCCCCATAGAACCCCATAGAGCCACATAGGGACCCATAGAGCCCCATAGAGCCCCATAGAGCTCCATAGAGCCCCATAGACCCCATAGAGCTCCATAGAGCCCCATAGGGACCCATAGAGCCCCATAGACCCCATAGAGCCCAATAGAACCCCATAGACCCCATAGAACCCCATAGAACCCCATAGACCCCATAGAGCCCCATAGACCCCATTGAGCCCCATAGCGCCCCATAGAGCCCAATAGAACCCCCTAGACCCCATAGAACCCCATAGAACCCCATAGACCCCATAGAGCCCCATAGACCCCATTGAGACCCATAGCGCCCCATAGAACACCATAGGGACTCATAGAGACCCATAGCGCCCCATAGAGACCCATAGCGCCCCATAGAGACCCATAGAGACCCATAGAACCCCATAGACCCCATAGAGCCCCATAGACCCCATTGAGCCCCATAGCGCCCCATAGAACACTATAGGGACCCATAGAGTCCCATAGAGCCCCATAGAGTCCCATAGAGCCCCATAGCACCATATAGAGCCCCATAGCAGCCCCATAGAACCCCATAACAGCCCCATAGAGCCCCATAGAGCTCCATAGAGACCCATAGACCCCATAGAGCCCTATAGAACCCCATAGAGACACATAGAGACCCAAAGAACTCCATGGAAACCCCATAGAGCCCCATAGAACCCCATAGGGACCCATAGAAACCCATAGAGCCCCATAGCGCCCCATAGAACCCCATAGAGCCACATAGCGCCCCATAGATCCCATAGAGCCCCATAGAACCCCATAGATTCCCATAGACCCCATAGAGCTCCATAGAGCCCCATAGGGACCCATAGAGCCCCATAGACCCCATAGAGCCCAATAGAACCCCATAGACGCCATAGAACCCCATAGAACCCCATAGACCCCATAGAGCCCCATAGACCCCATTGAGCCCCATAGCGCCCCATAGAGCCCAATAGAACCCCATAGACGCCATAGAACCCCATAGAACCCCATAGACCCTATAGAGCCCCATAGACCCCATTGAGCCCCATAGCGCCCCATAGAACACCATAGGGACTCATAGAGACCCATAGCGCCCCATAGAGACCCATAGACCCCATAGAGCCCTATAGAACCCCATAGAGACACATAGAGACCCAAAGAACTCCATGGAAACCCCATAGAGCCCCATAGAACCCCATAGGGACCCATAGAAACCCATAGAGCCCCATAGCGCCCCATAGAACCCCATAGAGCCACATAGGGACCCATAGAGCCCCATAGAGCCCCATAACTGTCCCATAGAGCCCCATAGACCCCATAGGGACCCATAGAGCCCCATAGACCCCATAGAGCCCAATAGAACCCCATAGACCCCATAGAACCCCATAGACCCCATAGAGCCCCATAGACCCCATTGAGCCCCATAGCGCCCCATAGAACACCATAGGGACCCATAGAGTCCCATAGAGCCCCATAGAGTCCCATAGACCCCATAGAACCCCATAGATCCCCATAGAACCCCATAGGGACCCATAGAACCCCATAGAGCCCCATAGAACCCCATAGACCGGTACCAGACCCTGTGTGACCCCCCCAACCCTATGTGACCCCCTGACCCCATGTGACCTCTGACCCCCATGTGACCCCTATGTGACCCCCATATGACCTTTGACCCCCCAGGTGACCCGTAGCGGTGACCCCGTGTCGTTCGTTGCTGTCGGTGCAGCGTCCCGGAACCAAGATGGCGGCCGACCGGAAATGCTGCTGCTGGCGGCCAACGGCAGGGGGCGCCCTAACGGCAGAGTGCGGCTCATCGCGTCAGTACCATAGAGATACATGGGGAACCATAGAGTTACATGGGGATACAGTGAGACCCATAGGGATACATTGAGATCCATAGGGATACATAGGGACCTATAGGGACCCATAGAGACACATAGGGACCCATAGAGACCCATAGAGACCCATAGAGACCCCATAGAGACCCATAGAGACCCATAGAGATCCCATAGGGACCCATAGGGACACATAGAGACCCAGAGAGACCTATAGGGACCCATAGAGACCCATAGGGACCCACAGAGACCCATAGGGACCCACAGAGACCCATAGGGACCCCATAGAGACCCATAGGGACCCCATAGAGACCCATAGGGACCCATAGAGACCCATAGGGACCCATAGGGACCCACAGGGACCCATAGAGACACATAGAGACCCATAGAGACCCCATAGAGACCCATAGGGATTCATAGGGACACATAGGGACATATAGAGACCCATAGGGACCCCATAAGGACCCATAGAGACCCATAAGGACCCATAGGGACACATAGGAACCCATAGAGACCCCATAATGCCCCATAGAGACCCATAGAGACCCAAAGGGACCCATAGAGACCCCATAGAGACCCATAGGGACCCATAGGGACCCCATAGAGACTCATTGAGACCCCATAGGGACCCATAGAGACCCATAATGACCTATAATTGCCCCATAGAGACCCATAGAAACACATAGTGATACACTGAGCCCCATAGGGACCCATAGAAACCCCATAGAGACCAATAGGGACCCATAGAGACCTATAATTGCCCCATAGAGACCCATAGGGACACATAGCTGCCCCATAGTGACCCATAGGGACCCACAGAAACGCATAGAGACACTTAGCAATACACTGAGCCACATAGAGTCCCATAGAGACCCATAGAGACCCATAGGGACCCATAGGGACCCATAGAGACACATAGGGACCCATAGACCCCATAGAGACCCCATAGGGCCCCGAACTGCTGCTGCTGGCGGCCAACGGCAGGGGGCGCCCTAACGGCAGAGTGCGGCTCATCGCGTCAGTACCATAGAGATACATTGAGATACATGGGGAACCATAGAGATACATAGAGACCCCATAGGGACCCATAGGGATACATAGGGAACCATAGAGATACATGGGGACCCATAGAGATACATGGGGATACATAGAGATACATAGAGACCCCATAGGGATACATAGGGACCCATAGAGACCCATAGGGACCCATAGGGACACATAGAGACCCCATAGAGATCCCATAGGGACCCATAGGGACACATAGAGACCCATAGAGACCCCATAGAGACCCATAGGGATTCATAGGGACACATAGGGACATATAGAGACCCATAGGGACCCCATAAGGACCCATAGAGACCCATAAGGACCCATAGAGACCCATAGGGACACATAGGGACCCATAGAGACCCATAGGGACACATAGAGACCCATAGAGACCCATATGGACTCATAGGGATCCATAGGGATCCATAGGGACCCATAGAGACCCATAGGGACACACAGACACCCATAGGGACCCACAGGGACACATAGAGACCCATAGGGACCCCATAGAGACACATTGCGACCCATAGAGACAAATAGGGACCCATAGGGACCCATAGAGATCCATAGGGACCCATAGAGACCCATAAGGACCCATAGGGACCCATAGAGACCCATAGGGACCCCATAGGGACACATAGGGACCCATAGGGATACATAGGGACCCATAGGGACACATAGGGACCCATAGAGACCCATAGAGACCCATAGACCCCATAGAGACCCCATAGGGTCCCGAACTGCTGCTGCTGGCGGCCAACGGCAGGGGGCGCCCTAACGGCAGAGTGCGGCTCATCGCGTCAGTACCATAGAGATACATGGGGAACCATAGAGATACATAGAGACCCCATAGGGACCCATAGGGATACATTGAGATCCATAGGGACCCATAGGGATACATTGAGATCCATAGGGACCCATAGGGACCCATAGAGACCCATAGGGACCCATAGGGATACATGAGGAACCATAGAGATACATGGGGATACATAGGGACCCATAGAGACCAATAGGGACTCATAGAGATACATAGGGACCCATAGAGACCCATAGAGACCCATAGGGACCCATAGAGACCCATAGAGACACATAGGGACATATAATTGCCCCATAGGGACCCATAGAGACCCATAGAGACCCTATAGGGACACACAGACACCCATAGGGACCCACAGGGACACATAGAGACCCATAGGGACACATAGAGACCCAGAGAGACCTATAGGGACCCATAGAGACCCATAGGGACCCATAGGGACCCATAGAGACCCATAGGGACCCCATAGAGACCCATAGGGATTCATAGGAACACATAGGGACATATAGAGACCCATAGGGACCCCATAAGGACCCATAGAGACCCATAAGGACCCATAGGGACACATAGGAACCCATAGAGACCCCATAATGCCCCATAGAGACCCATTGAGACCCAAAGGGACCCATAGAGACCCCATAGAGACCCATAGGGACCCATAGGGACCCCATAGAGACACATTGAGACCCCATAGGGACCCATAGAGACCCATAATGACCTATAATTGCCCCATAGAGACCCATAGAAACACATAGTGATACACTGAGCCCCATAGGGACCCATAGAAACCCCATAGAGACCAATAGGGACCCATAGAGACCTATAATTGCCCCATAGAGACCCATAGGGACACATAGCTGCCCCATAGTGACCCATAGGGACCCACAGAAACGCATAGAGACACTCAGCAATACACTGAGCCACATAGAGTCCCATAGAGACCCACAGAGACCCATAGAGACCCATGGAGACCCATAGAGACACATAGAGACACATAGGGACCTATAATTGCCCCATAGGGTCCCATAGAGACCCCATAGAGACCCCATAGAGATACATAGGGACCCATAGAGATACATAGGGACACATAGAGACCCATAGAGCCCCATAGAGACCCATAGGGACCCATAGAGACCCATATGGACCCATAGTGACCCATAGTGACCCATAGAGACCCATAGAGACCCATAGGGACCCATAGAGACCCATAGAGACCCATAGGGATCCATAGTGACCCATAGGGACCCATAGTGACCCATAGGCACCCATAGAGACCCATAGAGACCCATAGGGACCCTTAGAGACCCATAGGGACCAATAGAGACCCATAGGGACCCATAGAGACCCATAGAGACCCATAGAGACCCATAGGGACCCTTAGAGACCCATAGGGACCCATAGTGACCCATAGTGACCCATAGAGACCCATAGAGACCCATAGAGACCCATAGGGACCTATAATTGCCCCATAGGGACCCATAGAGACCCATAGAGACCCCATAGAGACCCCATAGAGATACATAGGGACCCATAGAGATACATAGGGACACATAGAGACCCATAGAGCCCCATAGCATAGACCTCTGTAGACCCCATAGACCCCCAACACTCCCAGCCCCACATAGACTCCCCCCAGCCCCATAGACCCCCATAGACCCCACAGACCCCCATAAAGCCCCCCAGCCCCATAGACCCCATAGAGCCCCCCAGCCCCACATCCTCCCCATAGACCCCCACCCAGCGCCATAGACCCCCCAGCCCCACATCCTCCCCATTGACCCCCCCCAGCCCCATAGACCCTCATAGACCCCCCCCAGCCCCATAGACCCCCTCAGCCCCATAGACCTCCATAGAACCCCCCCAGCCCCATAGACCCCCTCAGCCCCATAGACCCCACAGACCCCCACATCCCCATAGACCCCCCATAGACCCCACAGACCCCATAGACCCCATAGGCCCCTATATAACCACCCCAGCCCCATAGACCCCATAGACCCCATAGACCCCCCCAGCCCCATAGACCCCATAGACCCTCATAGACCCCCCCAGCCCCATAGACCCCCTCAGCCCCATAGACCCCCATAGAACCCCCCAGCCCCATAGACCCCATAGACCCCCTCAGCCCCATAGACCCCCATAGAACCCCCCAGCCCCATAGACCCCACAGACCCCCACATCCCCATAGACCCCATAGACCCCATAGACCCCATAGACCCCCATAGACCCCATAGACCCCATAGACCCCACAGACCCCATAGACCCCATAGACCCCCATATAACCACCCCAGCCCCATAGACCCCATAGACACCATAGATCCCCATAGACCCCCATAGACCCCTCCAGCCCCATAGACCCCATAGACCCCATAGACCCCCCCAGCCCCATAGACCCCATAGACCCTCATAGACCCCCCCAGCCCCATAGACCCCCTCAGCCCCATAGACCCCACAGACCCCCCCAGCCCCATAGACCCCACAGACCCCCACATCCCCATAGACCCCATAGACCCCCATATAACCACCCCAGCCCCATAGACCCCATATACACCATAGATCCCCATAGACCCCCATAGACCCCCCCAGCCCCATAGACCCCATAGACCCCATAGACCCCCCAGCCCCATAGACCCCATAGACCCCATAGACCCCCCAGCCCCATAGACCCCATAGACCCCATAGACCCCCCAGCCCCATAGACCCCATAAACCCCATAGACCCCCCAGCCCCATAGACCCCATAGACCCCATAGACCCCCATAGACCCCCCCTTCCCCATAGACACCCATATACCCCCCAGCCCCATAGACCCCCCAGCCCCATAGACCCCATAGACCCCCATATAACCCCCCCAGCCCCATAGACCCCCATAGACCCCATATACCCCATAGACCCAATAGACCCCATAGACCCCATAGACCCCCATAGACCCCCCCTTCCCCATAGACACCCATATACCCCCCAGCCCCATAGACCCCATATACCCCATAGACCCCCCCCAGCCCCATAGACCCCATAGACCCCATAGACCCCCATATAACCACCCCAGCCCCATAGACCCCCATAGACCCCATATACCCCATAGACCCAATAGACCCCATAGACCCCCATAGACCCCCATAGACCCCCCCTTCCCCATTGACACCCATATACCCCCCAGCCCCACATCTGCCCCATAGACCCCCCAGCCCCATAGACCCCATAGACCCCATAGACCCCCCCAGCCCCATAGACCCCATAGACCCCATAGACCCCCCTGCCCCATAGACCCCCATAGACCCTCATAGACCCCCCCAGCCCCATAGACCCCCTCAGCCCCATAGACCCCCATAGAACCCCCCAGCCCCATAGACCCCACAGACCCCCCCAGCCCCATAGACCCCACAGACCCCCACATCCCCATAGACCCCATATACCCCATAGACCCCATAGACCCCCATATAACCACCCCAGCCCCATAGACCCCATAGACACCATAGATCCCCATAGACCCCCATAGACCCCCCCAGCCCCATAGACCCCATAGACCCCATAGACCCCCATAGACCCCCATAGACCCCCCTGCCCCATAGACCCCCATAGATCCCTCCCAGCCCCACATCTGCCCCATAGACCCCCCCAGCCTCACTGACCCCCATAGACCCTCATAGACACCCCCAGCCCCATAGACCCCCTCAGCCCCATAGACCCCATAGCCCCCCCTCGCCCTATAGCCCCCATATATCCCCCAGCCCCATAGACCCCCATAGAGCCCCCCCACCCCATAGACCCCATAGACCCCCCAGATCCCCATATAACCACCCCAGCCCCATAGACCCCATAGACACCATAGATCCCTTCAGCCCCATAGACCCCATAGACACCCCCCAGCCCCATAGACCCCCATAGACCCCATATACCCCATAGACCCCATAGACCCCTATAGACCCCCCCTAGCCCCATAGACCCCCCCTTCCCCATAGACACCCATATACCCCCAGCCCCACATCTGCCCCATAGACCCCCCAGCCCCATAGACCCCATATACCCCATAGACCCCCCATAACCATCTCCCTTTTCCCCCCCCAGGTTGCTGCCCATCTCCCCCCTCCGCCTGTGGCTCCGCCGCCCCCCCCGCAGCCCCATAGACCCCATAGCCCCCATAGACCCCATAGACCCCATAGACCCCATAGACCCCCATAGACACCCCATAGACCCACCCCAGCCCCATAGACCCCCCCCAGCCCCATAGACCCCCATAGACCCCCCCAGCCCCATAGATCCTCACCCCCCCAGCCCCATAGACCCCCTCAGCCCCATAGACCCCCCCAGCCCTATAGACCCTCCCAAGCACCATAGACCTCCAACCCCCCAGACCCATAGACCCCCTCAGCCCCATAGATCCCCATAGACACCCATAGACACCCCCCCAACCCCATAGACCCCCCAGCCCTATAGACCCCATAGACCCCATATACCCCCCAGCCCCATAGACCCCCATAGAGCCCCCCCACCCCATAGACCCCATAAACCCCCATAGACCCCCATAGACCCCATAGACCCCATAGACCCCCATATACCCCCCCAGCCCCATAGACCCCATAGACCCCATACACCCCATACACCCCATAGACCCCCATAACCATCTCCCTTTTCCCCCCCCAGGTTGCTGCCCATTTCCCCCCTCCGCCTGTGGCTCCGCCGCCCCCCCCGCTGCCCCATAGACCCCATAACCCCCCCCAGCCCCATAGCCCCCATAGACCCCCATAGACCCACCTGCCCCATAGACCCCCATAGACCCTCATAGACACCCCCAGCCCCATAGACCCCCTCAGCCCCATAGACCCCATAGCCCCCCCCCGCCCTATAGCCCCCATATACCCTCCAGCCCCACATCCTCCCCATAGACCCCCTCAGCCCCATAGACCCCCTCAGCCCCATAGACCCCATAGACCCCATAGACCCCATACCCCATATACCCCATAGACCCCACAGACCCCCATAGACCCCCCAGCCCCATAGACCCCATAGACCCCATAGACCCCATAGACCCCCCAGCCCCATAGACCCCATAGACCCCATAGACCCCATAGACCCTATAGACCCAATAGACCCCATAGACCCCATAGACCCCACATACCCCATAGACCCCATAGACCCCCATATAACCACCCCAGCCCCATAGACACCATAGACACCATAGACCCCATAGACCCTATAGACCCCATAGACCCCATAGACCCCATAAACCCCCCAGCCCCATAGACCCCTTAGACCCCATAGACCCCCCAGCCCCATAGACCCCACAGACCCCATAGACCCCATAGACCCTATAGACCCAATAGACCCCATAGACCCCATAGACCCCACATACCCCATAGACCCCATAGACCCCCATATAACCACCCCAGCCCCATAGACACCATAGACACCATAGATCCCCATAGACCCCCATAGACCCCCCAGCCCCATAGACCCCATATCTCCCCCCATTCCCCCCCCAGCCCCATAGACCCCCAACCCACCCAGCCCCATAGACCCCATCGACCCCCCCCAGCCCCATAGACCCCCGTAGACCCCCCAGCCCCATAAACCCTTTCAGCCCCATAGACCCCATAGACCCCCAACCCCATAGAACCCCATAGCCCCCCCCCCAGCCCCATAGACCCCCCAGCCCCATAGACCCCATAGACCCCATATACCCCCCAGCCCCATAGACCCCCATAGAGCCCCCCCACCCCATAGACCCCATAAACCCCCATAGACCCCCATAGACCCCCATAGACCCCATAGACCCCCATATACCCCCCCAGCCCCATTGACCCCATAGACCCCCCCAGCCCCATAGACCCCATAGACCCCATAGACCCCCCAGCCCCATATACCCCATATACCCCATAGACCCCATAGACCCCCCATAACCATCTCCTTTTCCCCCCCCAGGTTGCTGCCCATCTCCCCCCTCCGCCTGTGGCTCCGCCGCCCCCCCCGCAGCCCCATAGACCCCATAACCCCCCCCAGCCCCATAGCCCCCATAGACCCCATAGCCCCCATAGACCCCCTATCGCCCCCCCAGCTGTGTGTGGGGCTGCCCCACGGCCGCTGCCTGTTCCTGCAGCCCCTCGGCCCCCCCCCAAATTGGGCCCCGTGGTTGAAGCTGCTGCTGCTCCTACGACTCCAAGGACCCCCCCCAGAAATCGACACAGACCCCCACAATGAGCCCCAATAAAGGACCGAGGCCTTGGAGTCTATGGGGTCTATGGGGCTGGGGGGGCACTTATGGGGCAGCTGTGGGGCTGGGGGGGGCACTTATGGGGCTGGGGGGCACTTATGGGGCTGGGGGGCACTTATGGGGCTGGGGGGTCACTTATGGGGCTGGAGGTTCACTTATGGGGCAGATGTGGGGTTGGGAGTTCACTTATGGGGCTGGGGGTTCACTTATGGGGCTGGAGGGGGCACTTATGGGGCTGGCAGTTCACTTATGGGGCTGAAGCTGCTGCTGCTCCTACGACCCCACGGACCCCCCCCAGAAATCGACACAGACCCCCACAATGAGCCCCAATAAAGGATGAAGGGGTCTGTGGGGTCACTTATGGGGTCTATGGGGCTGGGGGGGTCATTTATGGGGCTGGGGGGCACTTATGGGGCTGGAGGGGGCACTTATGGGGCTGGAGGGGGCACTTATGGGGCAGCTGTGGGGCTGGGGGGCACTTATGGGGCTGGGGTGGGCACTTATGGGGCAGCCACGGGGCTGGGGGGGGCAGTTATGGGGCTGGGGGGGCACTTATGGGGCGGCTGTGGGGCTGGGGGGGCACTTACGGGGCAGATGTGGGGCTGGGGGGGCAGTTATGGGGAGGGAGGGGCACTTATGGGGCTGAGGGGGCACTTATGGGGCAGCTGTGGGGCTGGGGGGGCAGTTATGGGGCTGGGGGGGGGTCACTTATGGGGCTGGGGGGGCACTTATGGGGCAGATGTGGGGTTGGGAGTTCACTTATGGGGCTGAGGGTGCTCTTATGGGGGTGGGGGGTCACTTATGGGGCTGGGGGTTCACTTATGGGGCTGAGAGGTGCAGTTATGGGGTTGAGAGTTCACTTATGGGGCTGGGGGTTCACTTATGGGGCAGCTGTGGGGCTGGGGTGGCACATATGGGGCAGCTGTGGGGCTGGGGGGTCACTTATGGGGCTGGGGGTGCACTTATGGGGCTGAGGGGGCACTTATGGGGCAGCTGTGGGGCTGGGTGGACAGTTATGGGGCTGGGGGTTTCACTTATGGGGTCTATGGGGGCACTTATGGGGCAGCTGTGGGGCTGGGGGGTCACTTATGGGGCTGGGGGTTTCACTTATGGGGCAGCCGTGGGGCTGGGGGGGCAGTTATGGGGCAGCTGTGGGGCTGGGGGGTCACTTATGGGGCTGGGGAGGCACTTATGGGGCTGGGGGGGTCACTTATGGGGCTGGCGGTTCACTTATGGGGCAGCTGTGGGGCTGGGGGGGCACTTATGGGGCTGGGAGGTCACTTATGGGGCTGAGAGGTTCACTTATGGGGCTGGGGGGTCACTTATGGGGCTGGGGGTCACTTATGGGGCTGGGTGGACACTTACGGGGCTGGGGGTGTCACTTATGGGGCTGGGGGGTCACTTATGGGGCTGGGGAGGCACTTATGGGGCTGGGGTTTCACTTATGGGGCTGGGAGATCACTTATGGGGCTGGGGGGGGTCACTTATGGGGCTGGAGTTTCACTTATGGGGCTGAGGGGGGCACTTATGGGGCTGGGGGGGGGGTCACTTATGGGGCTGGTGGGGTCACTTATGGGGCTGGGGGTCACTTATGGGGCTGGAGTTTCACTTATGGGGCTGGGGGGGTCACTTATGGGGCTGGGGGTCACTTATGGGGCTGGAGTTTCACTTATGGGGCTGGGGAGGCACTTATGGGGCTGGGGGGGGTCACTTATGGGGCTGGGGGGGTCACTTATGGGGCTGGCGGTTCGCTTATGGGGCTGGAGATCACTTATGGGGCTGGGAGATCACTTATGGGGCTGGGGGGGGCACTTATGGGGCTGGGGGGGCACTTATGGGGCTGGGGGGGGCACTAATGGGGCTGGCAGTTCACTTATGGGGCAGCTGCGGGGCTAGGGGGGCACTTATGGGGCTGGGAGGTCACTTATGGGGCTGGGGTGGCACATATGGGGCAGGTGTGGGGCTGGGGGTTCACTTATGGGGCTGGGGGGGCACTTATGGGGCTGGGGTGTCACTTATGGGGCTGGGGGGGTCACTTATGGGGCTGGGGAGGCACTTATGGGGCTGAGAGGTTCACTTATGGGGCTGGGGGGGGCACTTATGGGGCTGGGGGTAACTTATGGGGCTGGAGGGGGCACTTATGGGGCTGGGGGGGTCACTTATGGGGCTGGAGTTTCACTCATGGGGCTGGGGAGGCACTTATGGGGCTGGGGGGGGTCACTTATGGGGCTGGGGGGGTCACTTATGGGGCTGGGAGGTCACTTATGGGGCTGAGAGGTTCACTTATGGGGCTGGGGGGGTCACTAATGGGGCTGGGTGGACACTTATGGGGCTGGCGGTGTCACTTATGGGGCTGGGGGGGGTCACTTATGGGGCTGGGGGGGTCACTTATGGGGCTGGGGGGGCACTTATGGGGCTGGGGGGGGGCACTTATGGGGCTGGCGGTTCTCTTATGGGGCAGCTGTGGGGCTAGGGGGGCACTTATGGGGCTGGGGGGTCACTTATGGGGCTGACAGTTCACTTATGGGGCAGCTGTAGGGCTGGGGGGTCACTTATGGGGCTGGGGGGCAGATGTGGGGCTGGGGGAGTTGGGGGTCTATGGGGCACGGGGGGTATATTGGGGTTCACTTATGGGGCTGGGGGGCAGATGTGGGGCTTGGGAGTTGGGGGTCTATGGGGCAGGGGGGGTATATGGGGTTTCACTTATGGGGCTGGGGGTTCACTTATGGGGCTGGGGTGGCACATATGGGGCAGGTGTGGGGCTGGGGGGTCACTTATGGGTCTGGGGGGGTCACTTATGGGGCTGGAGTTTCACTTATGGGGCTGGGGGGGTCACTTATGGGGCAGCTGTGGGGCTGGGGGGCAGTTATGGGGCTGAGGGTGTCACTTATGGGGCTGGGGGGGGTGTCACTTATGGGGCTGGGGGTCACTTACGGGGCTGGGTGGACACTTACGGGGCTAGGGGGGGTCAGTTATGGGGCTGAGGGGGGGTCACTTATGGGGCTGGAGTTTCACTTATGGGGCTGGGGGGGCACTTATGGGGCTGGGGGGGCACTTACGGGGCTGGGGGGGTCATTTATGGGGCAGCTGTGGGGCTGGGGGTGCACTTATGGGGCTGGGAGGTCACTTATGGGGCTGAGAGGTTCACTTATGGGGCTGGGGGGGTCACTAATGGGGCTGGGTGGACACTTATGGGGCTGGCGGTTCGCTTATGGGGCTGGGGGGGTATCACTTTTGGGGCTGGGGGTGTCACTTATGGGGCTGGGGGGGTCACTTATGGGGCTGGAGTTTCACTTATGGGGCTGGGGGGGTCACTTATGGGGCTGGGGGGGGTCACTTATGGGGCTGGGTGGGCACTTATGGGGCTGGGGGGTCACTTATGGGGCTGGGGAGGCACTTATGGGGCTGGGGAGGCACTTATGGGGCTGGGGGGGTCACTTATGGGGCTGGGGGGGGGTCACTTATGGGGCTGGAGTTTCACTTATGGGGCTGGGGAGGCACTTATGGGGCTGGCGGTTCACTTATGGGGCTGGTGGGGGCACTTATGGGGCTGAGAGGTTCACTTATGGGGCTGGGGGGGGCACTTATGGGGCTGGGGGTCACTTATGGGGCTGGGGGTCACTTATGGGGCTGGGTGGACCCTTACGGGGCTGGGGGTGTCACTTATGGGGCTGGGGGGGTCACTTATGGGGCTGGGGGTCACTTATGGGGCTGGGGGGGTCACTTATGGGGCTGGGGGTGTCACTTATGGGGCTGGGGTATCACTTTTGGGGCTGGGGGTGTCACTTATGGGGCTGGGGGTCACTTATGGGGCTGGGGGGTCACTTATGGGGCTGGGGGGGTCACTTATGGGGCAGCTGTGGGGCTGGGGGGGCACTTATAGGGCTGGGGGGGCACTCATGGGGCTGGGAGATCACTTATGGGGCTGGGGGGGGCACTTATGGGGCTGGGGGGGCACTTATGGGGCTGGGGGGGCACTTATGGGGCAGATGTGGGGTTGGGAGTTCACTTATGGGGCTGAGGGTGCTCTTATGGGGGTGGGGGGTCACTTATGGGGCTGGGGGGGAACTTATGGGGCAGCTGTGGGGCTGGGGGGGCAGTTATGGGGCTGGGGGGGCACTTATGGGGCTGGGGGGGTACTTATGGGGCTGGAGGTTCACTTATGGGGCAGATGTTGGGCTGGGGGGCAGTTATGGGGCTGAGGGAGTCACTTATGGGGCTGGGGGTTCACTAATGGGTCTGGGGGGTCACTTATGGGGCTGGCGGTTCGCTTATGGGGCTGGGGGTCGCTTATGGGGCTAGGGGGGTCACTTATGGGGCTGGGGGGGTCACTTATGGGGCTGGAGTTTCACTTATGGGGCTGGGGAGGCACTTATGGGGCTGGGGGGGCACTTATGGGGCTGGGGGTGTCACTTATGGGGCTGGGGAGGCACTTATGGGGCTGGGGGGGGGTCACTTATGGGGCTGGGGGTCACTTATGGGGCTGGGGGGGCACTTATGGGGCTGGGGGGGGGTCACTTATGGGGCTGGGGGTCACTTATGGGGCTGGGGAGGCACTTATGGGGCTGGGGGGGGGTCACTTATGGGGCTGGGGGTCACTTATGGGGCTGGGGGGGCACTTATGGGGCTGGGGGTGTCACTTATGGGGCTGGGGGTCACTTATGGGGCTGGGGTATCACTTTTGGGGCTGGGGGTGTCACTTATGGGGCTGGGGGTCACTTATGGGGCTGGAGGGGTCACTTATGGGGCTGGGGACGCAGTTATGGGGCTGGGGGTTCACTTATGGGGCTGGGGGTTCACTTATGGGGCTAGGGGGGCACTTATGGGGCTGGGGGGTCACTTATGGGGCTGGAGGTTCACTTATGGGGCAGATGTGGGGTTGGGAGTTCACTTATGGGGCTGAGGGTGCTCTTATGGGGGTGGGGGGTCACTTATGGGGCTGGGGGGGAACTTATGGGGCAGCTGTGGGGCTGGGGGGGCAGTTATGATGCTGGGGGGGCACTTATGGGGCTGGGGTTTCACTTATGGGGCAGCTGTGGGGCTGGGGGCACTTATGGGGCTAGGGGGGGTCACTTATGGGGCTGGGGGGCACTTATGGGGCTGGGGTGGGTCAGTTATGGGGCTGAGGGTGCTCTTATGGGGCTGGAGGGGGCACTTATGGGGCTGGGGTGGCACATATGGGGCAGCTGTGCGGCTTGGGGGTCACTTATGGGGCTGGGGGGGTCACTTATGGGGCTGGCAGTTCACTTATGGGGCAGCTGCGGGGCTAGGGGGGCACTTATGGGGCTGGGAGGTCACTTATGGGGCTGGGGTGGCACATATGGGGCAGGTGTGGGGCTGGGGGTTCACTTATGGGGCTGGGAGGTCACTTATGGGGCTGGGGTATCACTTTTGGGGCTGGGGGTGTCACTTATGGGGCTGGGAGGTCACTTATGGGGATGGGGGGGTCACTTATGGGGCTGGAGTTTCACTTATGGGGCTGGGGAGGCACTTATGGGGCTGGGGGGGGTCACTTATGGGGCTGGGGGGGGTCACTTATGGGGCTGGGGGACACTTATGGGGCTGGGGGCGTCACTTATGGGGCTGGGGAGGCACTTATGGGGCTGGGGGGGGTCACTTATGGGGCTGGGGGGGCACTTATGGGGCTGGGGTGTCACTTATGGGGCTGGGGTGTCACTTATGGGGCTGGGGAGGCACTTATGGGGCTGGGGGGGGTCACTTATGGGGCTGGGGGGGGTCACTTATGGGGCTGGGGGACACTTATGGGGCTGGGGGCGTCACTTATGGGGCTGGGGAGGCACTTATGGGGCTGGGGGGGGTCACTTATGGGGCTGGGGGGGCACTTATGGGGCTGGGGTGTCACTTATGGGGCTGGGGTGTCACTTATGGGGCTGGGGAGGCACTTATGGGGCTGGGGGGGTCACTTATGGGGCTGGGGGTCACTTATGGGGCTGGGTGGACACTTACGGGGCTGGGGGTGTCACTTATGGGGCTGGGGTGTCACTTATGGGGCTGGGGGGGGTCACTTACGGGGCTGGGGGGGTCACTTATGGGGCTGGGGGGGTCACTTATGGGGCAGCTGTGGGGCTGGGGGGGCAGATGTGGGGCTTGGGAGTTGGGGGTCTATGGGGCAGGGGGGGTATATGGGGTTTCACTTATGGGGCTGGGGGTCACTTATGGGGCTGGGTGGTCACTTATGGGGCTGGGGTATCACTTTTGGGGCTGGGGGTGTCACTTATGGGGCTGGGGGTCACTTATGGGGCTGGGGGTCACTTATGGGGCTGGGGGGGTCACTTATGGGGCTGGAGTTTCACTTATGGGGCTGGGGAGGCACTTATGGGGCTGGGGGGGGGTCACTTATGGGGCTGTAGCGGGCACTTATTGGGCTGGGGTGGCACATATGGGGCAGGTGTGGGGCTGGGGGTGTCACTTATGGGGCTGGAGTTTCACTTATGGGGCTGGGGAGGCACTTATGGGGCTGGAGGGGGGTCACTTATGGGGCTGGGGTGTCACTTATGGGGCTGGAGGGGGCACTTATGGGGCTGGGTGGTCACTTGTGGGGCTGGCGGTTCACTTATGGGGCAGCTGTGGGGCTGGGGGTTCACTTATGGGGCTGGGGTATCACTTATGGGGCTGGGGGGGTCACTTATGGGGCTGAGAGGTTCACTTATGGGGCTGGGGGGCACTTATGAGGCTGGGGGGGTCACTTATGGGGCTGGAGTTTCACTTATGGGGCTGGGGGGTCACTAATGGGTCTGGGGGGTCACTTATGGGGCTGGCGGTTCGCTTATGGGGCTGGGGGTCACTTATGGGGCTGGGGGGGTCACTTATGGGGCTGGGGGGGGTCACTTATGGGGCTGGAGTTTCACTTATGGGGCTGGGGGGGGCACTTATGGGGCTGGGGGGGCACTTATGGGGCTGGGTGGGCACTTATAGGGCTGGGGGGTCACTTATGGGGCTGGAGGGGGCACTTATGGGGCAGCTGTGGGGCTGGGGGGTCACTTATTGGGGCTGGGGGGGTCACTTATGGGGCTGACAGTTCACTTATGGGGCAGCTGTAGGGCTGGGGGGGCAGATGTGGGGCTGGGGGAGTTGGGGGTCTATGGGGCAGGGGGGGTATATGGGGTTTCACTTATGGGGCTGGGGGTCACTAATGGGTCTGGGTGGACACTTATGGGGCTGGGGGGGTCACTTATGGGGCTGGGTGGGCACTTATGGGGCTGGAGGGGTCACTTATGGGGCAGCCCCACGGCGCTGGACAGACGGACGGAGGCAGACATATGGACACACAGCGTTTATTGGTTTATTGGCTCTGAGGGCGGCGCTGCAACACCTGTGGGAAATAAAGAGCCCCAAAATCGACTGATTTCAGCCCAAAAATGGACCCCAAAATCCCTCAATTTCAGCCCAAAAATGGACCCTAAAATGCCCCAATTTCAGCCCAAAAAGACACAAGAAATCCCAAATCTGACCCAAAAAAGACTCTAAAATCCCAAATGTGACCCCCAAAAGACCCCAAAAATCCCAAATTTGACCCAAAAAATCCCAAATCTGACACAAAAAAGACCCCAAAAATCCTAAATTTGACCCCAAAAATCCTAAATCTGACCCCAAAGAGACCCTAAAATCCCAAATATGACCCAAAAAAACGCAAATCTGACCCAAAAAGACCCCAAAAACCGCAAATCTGACCCCAAAAAGACCCTAAAATCCCAAATCTGTCCCCAAAAAGACCCTAAAAGTCCCAAATCTGACCCCCAAAAATACCCCCAAAAGACCCTAAAATCCCAAAAATACCCAAAAAATCCCAAATGTGACCCCAAAGACCCTAAAAGTCCCAAATATGACCCCCAAAAATACCCCAAAAAGACACTAAAATCCCAAAAATACCCAAAAAATCCCAAATCTGACCCCAAAAAGACCCCCAAAAGACCCCAAAAACCCCAATTCTTACCCAAAAGAGACCCCCAAAATCCCAAATCTGACCCCAAAAAGACCCCAAAAATCCCAAATGTGACCCCAAAAAGACCCTAAAAGACCCTAAAATCCCAAATCTGACCCCAAAAAGACCCTAAAAATCCCAAATCTGACCCCAAAAAGACCCTAAAATCCCAAATCTGACCCCAAAAAGACCCTAAAAGACCCTAAAATCCCAAATCTGATCCCAAAAAGACCCTAAAAAGCCCAAAATGTGACCCCAAAAAGACCCCAAAAATCCCAAATCTGACCCCAAATGACCCCAAATCTGACCCAAAAAAGACCCTAATATCCCAAATCAGACCCCAAAAAGACCCCAAAAACCACAAATTTGACCCCAAAAAGACCCCAAAAAAACCTCAAACCCCAAATCAGACCCAAAAAGACTCTAAAATCCCAAATCTGACCCCAAAAAGACCCCAAAAATCCCAAATCTGACCCCAAAAAGACCAAAAAGTCCCAAATGTGACCCCAAAAAGATCCCAAAAACCCCAAATTTGACCCCAAAAAAACCCCAAAAAAACCTCAAACCCCAAATGTGACCCTAAAAAGACCCCAAAAGACCCTAAAATCCCAAATCTGACCCAAAAAGACCCCAAAAATCCTAAATCTGACCCCAAAAAGAACCCCAAAACCCCCAAACTGAACCCCAAAAAGACCCCAAAAAGACCCTAAAATCCCAAAAATACCCCAAAAATCCCAAATGTGACCCCCAAAAGACCCCAAAAATCCCAAATTCGACCCCAAAAAGACCACAAAAATCCCAAATCTGACCCCAAAAAGACCAAAAAGTCCCAAATGTGACCCCAAAAAGACCCAAAAACCCCAAATATGACCCAAAAAATCCCAAATCTGACACAAAAAAGACCCCAAAAATCCTAAATTTGACCCCAAAAATCCCAAATCTGACCCCAAAAAGACCCTAAAATCCCAAAAATGACCAAAAATCCCAAATTTGACTCCCAAAAGACCCCAAAAATCCCAAATGTGACCCCAAAAAGACCCCAAAAGACCCTAAAATCCCAAATCTGACCCAAAAAGACCCTAAAAATCCCAAATCAGACCCCAAATCTGACCCCAAAAGACCCCAAAAACCGCAAATCTGACCCCAAAAAGACCCTAAAATCCCAAATCTGACCCCAAAAAAGACCCTAAAACCCCAAATATGACCCAAAAAATCCCAAATCTGACACAAAAAAGACCCTAAAATCCCAAATCTGACCCCAAAAAGACCCTAAAATCCCAAATCTGACCCCCAAAAATACCCCCAAAAGACCCTAAAATCTCAAAAATACCCAAAAAATCCCAAATCTGACCCCAAAAAGACCCCAAAAAGACCCCAAAACCCCAATTCTTACCCAAAAGAGACCCCCAAAATCCCAAATCTGACCCCAAAAAGACCCCAAAAATCCCAAATGTGACCCCAAAAAGACCCAAAAACCCCAAATATGACCCAAAAAATCCCAAATCTGACACAAAAAAGACCCCAAAAATCCCAAATATGACCCAAAAAATCCCAAATCTGACCCCAAAAAGACCCTAGAAGTCCCAAATCTGACCCCAAAAAGACCCTAAAATCCCAAATGTGACCCCAAAAATCCCAAATGTGACCCCAAAAAGACCCAAAAACCCCAAAGTGACCCCAAAAATCCCAAATATGACCCCAAAAGACCCTAAATCTGACCCCAAAAAGACCCTAAAAATCCCAAATCTGACCCCAAAAAGACCCCAAAAATCCCAAATGTGAACCCAAAAATCCCAAATCTGACCCAAAAAGACCCTAAAAAGCCCAAAATGTGACCCCAAAAAGACCCAAAAATCCAAAATTTGACCCAAAAAAGACCCTAAAATCCGAAATGTGACCCAAAAAGAACCAAAAACCCCAAATATGACCCAAAAAATCCCAAATTTGACCCCCAAAAGACCCCAAAAATCCCAAATTTGACCCCAAAAATCCCAAATCTGACCCCAAAAAGACCCTAAAATCCCCAAAATGACCAAAAATCCCAAATTTGACTCCCAAAAGACCCCAAAAATCCCAAATCAGACCCCAAATCTGACCCCAAAAGACCCAAAAAACCGCAAATCTGACCCCAAAAAGACCATAAAGTCCCAAATTTGACCCCAAAAAGACCCCAAAAATCCCAAATTTGACCCCAAAAAGACCCCAAAAACCCCAAATCTGACCCCAAAAAGACCCTAAAAACCCCAAAGTGACCCCAAAAATCCCAAGTTTGACCCCAAAAGATCCCCAAAAGACCCTAAACCCCATATCTCACCCCAAAAATGAACCCAAAAATCCCAAATTTGACCCCAAAAAGACCCTAAAAGACCCTAAAATCCCAAATCTGACCCCAAAAGACCCTAAAAATCCCAAATCTGACCCCAAAAGACCCCAAAAAACGCAAATCTGACCCCAAAAAGACCCCAAAAATCCCAAATCTGACCCCAAAAAGACCCTAAAAACCCCACAGTGACCCCAAAAATCCCAAGTTTGACCCAAAAAGACCCCAAAACCCCAATTCTTACCCAAAAAGACCCCAAAAATCCCAAATCTGACCCCAAAAGACCCTAAAAATCCCAAATCTGACCCCAAATCTGACCCCAAAAGACCCAAAAATCCCCAATCTGACCCAAAAAAGACCCTAAAACCCCAAATGTGACCCCAAAAAGACCCTAAAAACCCCAAAGTGACCCCAAAAATCCCAAGTTTGACCCCAAAAGATCCCCAAAAGACCCTAAACCCCATATCTCACCCCAAAAATGAACCCAAAAATCCCAAATTTGACCCCAAAAAGACTCTAAAATCCCAAATCTGACCCAAAAAGACCCCAAAAATCCCAAATTTGACCCCAAAAGACCCCAAATCAGACCCAAAAAGACCCTAAAAACCTCAAGGTGACCCCAAAAATCCCAAGTTTGACCCCAAAAGACCCCAAAAAGACCCCAAAAATCCCAATTCTTACCCAAAAGAGACCCCAAAAATCCCAAATCTGACCCCAAAAAGACACCAAAAAGACCCCAAAAATCCCAAATGTGACCCCAAAAAGACCCTAAAATCCCAAATATGACCCAAAAAATCCCAAATTTGACCCCCAAAAAGACCCCAAAATGACCCCAAAAATCCCAAATCTGACCCCAAAACGACCCCAAAAAGACCCCAAAAATCCCAAATGTGACCCCAAAAAGACCCTAAAAGACCCTAAAATCCCAAATCTGACCCCAAAAGACCCTAAAAATCCCAAATCTGACCCCAAAAAGACCCTAAAAGTCCCAAATATGACCCCAAAAAGACCCCAAAAATCCCAAATCAGACCCCAAATCTGACCCCAAAAGACCCTAAAAACCGCAAATCTGACCCCAAAAAGACCCTAAAATCCCAAATCTGACCCCAAAAAGACCCTAAAAACCCCAAAGTGACCCCAAAAATCCCAAGTTTGACCCAAAAAGACCCCAAAAAGACCCCAAAACCCCAATTCTTACCCCAAAAGACCCCAAAAATCCCAAATCTGACCCCAAAAAGACCCCAAAAATCCCAAATGTGACCCCAAAAAGACCCCAAAAATCCCAAATATGACCCAAAAAATCCCAAATCTGACACAAAAAAGACCCCAAAAATCCTAAATTTGACCCCAAAAATCCCAAATCTGAACCAAAAAGACCCTAAAATCCCAAATCTGACCCCAAGAAGACCCCAAAAGTCCCAAATGTGACCCCAAAAAGACCCCAAAAATCCCAAATTTGACCCCTAAAAGACCCCAAAAAAACCTCAAACCCCAAATCAGACCCAAAAAGACTCTAAAATCCCAAATGTGACCCCAAAAACCGCAAATCTGACCCCAAAAAGACCCTAAAATCCCAAATATGACCCAAAAAATCCCAAATCTGACCCAAAAAGACCCTAAAATCCCAAATCTGACCCCAAAAAGACCCTAAAATCCCAAATATGACCCAAAAAATCCCAAATATGACCCAAAAAGACCCCAAAAATCCCAAATCTGACCCAAAAAGACCCTAAAAGTCCCAAATCTGACCCCAAAAAGATCCTAAATTCCCAAATCTGACCCCAAAAAGACCCTAAAATCCCAAATCTGACCCTAAAAAAACCCAAAAAGACCCCAAAAAAACCTCAAACCCCAAATCAGACCCAAAAAGACCCCCAAAACCCCAAATCTGACCTCAAAAAGACCCCAAAAACCCCAAATTTGACCCCAAAAATCCCAAGTTTGACCCAAAAAGACCCCAAAAAGACCCCAAAAATCCCAAATGTGACCCCAAAAAGACCCCAAAAAGACCCTAAAATCCCAAATCTGACCCCAAAAAGACCCTAAAAGTCCCAGATCTGACCCCAAAAAGACCCTAAAATCCCAAATCTGACCCCAAAAAGTCCAAAAAGTCCCAAATTTGATCCCAAAAGAACCCAAAAATCCAAAATCTGACCCCAAAAAGACCCTAAAAATCACAAATCAGACCAGAAAAAGATCCCAAAAACCCCAAATTTGACCCCAAAAAGACCCAAAAAGACCCCAAAAACCGCAAACATGACCCCAAAAAGACCCCAAAAATCCCAAATCTGACCCCCAAAAGACCCCAAAAGACTCTAAAATCCCAAATATGACCCAAAAAGACCCCAAAAAGACCCAAAATCAGACTCAAAAAGACCCCAAATGTGACCCCAAAAACCCCAAATTTGCCCCCAAATCTCACCCCAAATGGCCGCCCCGTTCTGCGCTCAGCTCCTCATTGGGGCACTGCAGGGAGAGACCGCATAGAGACCCCATTAAAACCCCATAGAGACCCCATTAAAACCCCATAGAGACCCCATAGAGACCCCATTAATACCCCATAGAGACCCCATAGAGACCCCATAGAGACCCCATTAAAACCCCATAGAGACCCCATAGAGACCCATTAAAACCCCATAGAGACCCATAGAGACCCCATAGAGACCCCATTAATACCCCATAGAGACCCCATAGAGACCCCATTAAAACCCCATAGAGACCCCATTAATACCCCATAGAGACCCCATTAAAACCCCATAGAGACCCCATTAAAACCCCATAGGGACCCCATTAAAACCCCATAGAGACCCCATTAAAACCCCATTAAAACCCCATAGAGACCCCATTAATACCCCATAGAGACCCCATTAAAACCCCATAGAGACCCCATAGAGACCCCATTAATACCCCATTAAAACCCCATAGAGACCCCATTAATACCCCATTAATACCCCATAGAGACCCCATAGAGACCCCATTAATACCCCATAGAGACCCCATAGAGACCCCATAGAGACCCCATAGAGACCCCATAGAGACCCCATTAAAACCCCATAGAGACCCCATTAAAACCCCATAGAGGCCCCATTAAAATCCCATAGAGACCCCATTAATACCCCATAGAGACCCCATAGAGACCCCATAGAGACCCCATAGAGACCCCATTAATACCCCATAGAGACCCCATAGAGACCCCATAGAGACCCCATTAAAACCCCATAGAGACCCCATAGAGACCCCATTAAGACCCCATTAAAACCCCATAGAGACCCCATTAATACCCCATAGAGACCCCATTAAAACCCCATAGAGACCCCATTAAAACCCCATTAAAACCCCATAGAGACCCCATTAATACCCCATAGAGACCCCATTAAAACCCCATAGAGACCCCATAGAGACCCCATAGAGACCCCATTAAAACCCCATAGAGACCCCATAGAGACCCCATTAAAACCCCATAGAGACCCCATTAATACCCCATAGAGACCCCATTAAAACCCCATAGAGACCCCATTAAAACCCCATTAAAACCCCATAGAGACCCCATTAAAACCCCATTAAAACCCCATAGAGACCCCATAGAGACCCCATTAAAACCCCATAGAGACCCCATTAAAACCCCATTAAAACCCCATAGAGACCCCATTAAAACCCCATAGAGACCCCATAGAGACCCCATAGACACCCCATTAAAACCCCATAGAGACCCCATAGAGACCCCATAGAGACCCCATTAAAACCCCATAGAGACCCCATTAATACCCCATAGAGACCCCATTAAAACCCCATAGAGACCCCATAAATACCCCATAGAGACCCCATTAAAACCCCATAGAGACCCCATTAATACCCCATAGAGACCCCATAGAGACCCCATTAATACCCCATAGAGACCCCATTAATACCCCATAGAGACCCCATTAAAACCCCATAGAGACCCCATAGAGACCCCATTAAAACCCCATAGAGACCCCATAGGGACCCCATTAATACCCCATAGAGACCCCATTAGTACCCCATAGAGACCCCATTAAAACCCCATAGAGACCCCATATTCCCCCATAGAACCCTATAACCACCCCATATAACCCCATACCCACCCCATATAACCCTATATGACTCCATAAGACCCTATAAGACCCCATAAGACCCCATATCCCCCCTATATAACCCCATAACCACCCCATAAGACCCCATATCCCCCATATAACCCCATAGTACCCCATAGAACCCCATAGAACCCTATAAGGCCCCATATAACCCCATAACCCTATAACCACCCCATATAACCCCATACCCACCCTATATCCCCCCATATCTCCCCCTTACTCCCCCATATCCCCCCATAACCACCCCATAAGACCCTATATGACCCCATAAGACCCCACATAACCCCATATAACCCCATATCCCCCCATATTGACCCCTTAAGACCCTATAAGACCCCATAAGACCCTATAAGACCCCATATCTCCCCATATTTCCCCTATATAACCCTATAGGATCCCATATAACCCCATATAACCCTATAGGACCCCATATCCCCCCATAGAACCCCATAGAACCCCATATGACCCCATAGCCCCCCATAGAACCCCATAGAACCCCATAGAACCCTATATCCCCCCCCTACCCACCCCATATGACCCCATACCCACCCCATATCCCATCTTATCCCCCTATATGCCCCCATAGAACCCCACAGAACTCTCATATCCCCCTATATAACCCCATATCCCCCCCATATCCCCCCATATAACCCCATATAGCCCCATATAGCCCCATATCCATCCCATATAACCCTATATAACCCTATAACCACCCCATATCCACCCCATATGACCCCATACCCATCCCATACCCCATAGAACCCCATAACCCCCGGACCCCATATCCCCCATACCCACCCTATACCCTCAACCCCATAAGACCCCATAAGACCCCATAAGACCCTATAGGACCCCTTAAGACCCTATAAGACCCCATAAGACCCCATAAGACCCCATATACCCCTGACGTCCAGGCGGCACTCGGTGGTGGCCTCCCCCATCTCGTTGACGGCCCTACAGCCGTAGGTTCCCCCATAGGACCCCATATCCCCCCATATAACCCTATAGGACCCTACAAAACCCCATAACCCCATATCTGACCCTATAGGACCCCATATAACCCTATAGGATCCCATATCCCCCTATAGGACCCCTTAAGACCCCATAAGACCCCATATCCCCCTATAGGACCCCTTAAGACCCTATAAGACCCCTTATCCCCCTATAGGACCCCTTAAGACCCCATAAACCCCTATAGGACCCCTTAAGACCCCATAAACCCCTATAGGACCCCTTAAGACCCCATAAGACCCCATATCCCCCTATAGGACCCCATAAGACCCCATAAGACCCCATATCCCCCTATAGGACCCCTTAAGACCCCATAAGACCCCATATCCCCCTATAGGACCCCTTAAGACCCTATAAGAACCCATATCTCCCCATATTGACCCTATAAGACCCTATAGGATCCCATACAGACCCCTGACGTCCAGTCGGCACTCGGTGGTGGCCTCCCCCATCTCGTTGACGGCCCTACAGCCGTAGGTTCCCCCATAGGACCCCATATCCCCCCTATATCCCCCCATATCCCCCCATAACCACCCCATATAACCCTATAAGACCCCATATAACCCCATAACCCTATAACGACCCTATAAAACCCCATATACCCCTGACGTCCAGGCGGCACTCGGTGGTGGCCTCCCCCATCTCGTTGATGGCCCTACAGCCGTAGGTTCCCCCATACCCCCCATATAACCCCATATCCCCCCATATAACCCCATATAACCCCATATAACCCTATATGACCCCATAAGACCCCATATCCACCCCATATAACCCTATAGGACCCCATAAGACCCCATAAGACCCTACAGGCCCCACATCTTCCCCATATAACCCCATATCCTCCCATATCCCCCCATATCCCCCCTATATAACCCCATAACCACCCCATAAGACCCCATATCCCCCCATAGAACCCCATAAGACCCTATATCCACCCCATATAACCCTATAACCACCCCATAAGACCCTATAGGCCCCATATCCCCCATATAACCCCATATAACCCCATACCCACCCCATATAACCCTATATAACCCCATACCCACCCCATATAACCCTATATAACCCCATACCCACCCCATATAACCCTATATAACCCTATAACCACCCCATAAGACCCTATATAACCCCATATCCCCCCATAGAACCCCATATTCACTCATACCCCCTATACAACCCCATAACCACCTCATATGACCTCATATCTGCCCATATCTACCCCATAAGACCCTATAGGACCCCATATAACCCCATAAAACCCCATAACCCTATAACCACCCTATATAACCCTATAGGATCCCATATACCCCTGACGTCCAGGCGGCACTCGGTGGTGGCCTCCCCCATCTCGTTGACGGCCCTACAGCCGTAGGTTCCCCCATAGCCCCCATATATCCCCTCATATCCCCCCATAGAACCCCATATAACCCCATAACCCTATAACCACCCCATAAAACCCCATAAGACCCCATATAACACTATAACCATCCCATAAGATCCTATAGGCCCCCATATCTCCCCCTTACTCCCCCATATCCCCCCATAGAACCCCATAAGATCCTATATGACCCCTTAAGACCCTATAGGACCCCATATCCCCCCATAGAACCCCATAAGACCCCATAACCACCCCATATGGCCCCATAACCACCCCATACGACCCCATACCCACCCTATATCCCCCCATATCTCCCCCTTACTCCCTCATATCCCCCCATAGAACTCCATAAGCCCCCATAGAACCCCATAAGATCCCATATGACCCCTTAAGACCCTATAGGACCCCATAAGACCCCATAAGACCCTATAAGACCCCATAAGACCCTATAAGACCCCATAGAACCCCATATCTCCCCATATCCCCCCATACCCCCTTTACAACCCCATAACCACCCCATATAACCCCATATCCCCCCATATTGACCCCTTAAGACCCTATAAGACCCCATAAGACCCTATAAGACCCCATAAGACCCCATATCCCCCCATACCCCCTATACAACCCCATAACCACCTCATATGACCCCATATCCACCCATATCTACCCCATAAGACCCTATAGGACCCCATAAGACCCCATATCCACCCCATATAACCTTATAGGACCCCATAAGACCCCATAAGACCCTATAAGACCCCATAAGACCCCATAGAACCCCATATCCTCCCATATCCCCCCATATCCCCCCTATATAACCCCATAACCACCCCATAAGACCCCATATCCCCCCATATTGACCCCTTAAGACCCTATAAGACCCCATAAGACCCTATAGGACCCCTTAAGACCCTATAGGACCCCTTAAGACCCCATAAGAGCCTATAAGACCCCATAGAACCCCATATCTCCCCATATCCCCCCATACCCTCTATACAACCCCATAACCACCTCATATGACCTCATATCTGCCCATATTGACCCCTTAAGACCCTATAAGACTCCATAGGACCCCATAAAACCCCATAACCCTATAACCACCCTATATAACCCTATAGGATCCCATATACCCCTGACGTCCAGGCGGCACTCGGTGGTGGCCTCCCCCATCTCGTTGACGGCCCTACAGCCGTAGGTTCCCCCATAGCCCCCATAGAACCCCATAGAACCCCATAGAACCCTATAACCACCCCATAAGACCCTATATAACCCCATACCCACGCCATATCCCCCTATATAACCCCATATCCACCCCATATCCCCCCATATCCACCTCATATCCCCCCTATATCCCCATATCCCCCCATATAACCCCATATAACCCCATACCCACCCCATATAACCCCATATAACCCCATACCCACCACATATAACCCTATATAACCCTATAACCACCCCATAAGACCCTATATAACCCTATAACCACCCCATATCCCCCTATATAACCCCATAACCACCCCATATCCCCCCATATCCATCTCATATCCCCCCTATATCCCCACATCCCCCCATATAACCCCATATAACCCCATATAACCCCATACCCACCACATATAACCCTATATAACCCTATAACCACCCCATAAGACCCTATATAACCCCATATCCCCCCATAGAACCCCATAACCACCCCATATCCCCCCATATCCACCTCATATACCCCCCTTATTCCCCAATGTCCCCCCATAGAACCCCATAAGACCCCATATAACCCCATACCCACCCTTATCCCCCCATAGAACCCCATATAACCCCATATAACCCTATATAACCCCATACCCACCCCATATAACCCTATAACCACCCCATAAGACCCCATATAACCCCATATCCCCCTATATAACCCCATATCCCCCCATAGAACCCCATAACCACCCCATATCCCCCCATATCCACCTCATATCCCCCATATATCCCCATATCCCCCCATATAACCCCATATAACCCCATACCCACCACATATAACCCTATATAACCCTATAACCACCCCATATAACCCTATATAACCCTATAACCACCCCATATCCCCCCATATCCATCTCATATCCCCCCTATATCCCCATATCCCCCCATATAACCCCATATAACCCCATATAACCCCATACCCACCACATATAACCCTATATAACCCTATAACCACCCCATAAGACCCTATACAACCCCATACCCACCCCATATCCCCCTATATAACCCCATAACCACCCCATATCCCCCCATATCCACCTCATATACCCCCTATATCCCCATATCCCCCCATATAACCCCATATAACCCTATAGGGCCCCATATAACCCCATATAACCCTATAGGGCCCCATATAACCCCATAACCCTATAAAACCCTATAGGATCCCATACAGACCCCTGACGTCCAGGCGGCACTCGGTGGTGGCCTCCCCCATCTCGTTGACGGCCCTACAGCCGTAGGTTCCCCCATAGCCCCCATAGAACCCCATAGAACCCCATAAGACCCCATAAGACGCCATAGAACCCCATAGAACCCCATAACCACCCCAGAAGACCCTATAAGACCCCATAACCACCCCATAGAACCCCATATCTACTCCATATAACCCCTTATCCACCCCATATGACCCCATACTCACCCCTTGTCCCTCATATTCCCCATAGAACCCCATACCCACCCTATATCCCCCATCTAACCCTATAGAACCCCATATCCACCCCATAAGACCCCATAAGACCCCATATAACCCCATACGCCTCCCTTATCCCCCCATATCCCCCTATATAACCGTATAACCACCTCATATGACCCCATATCCCCCCCATATGCCCCCATATACACCCCGTATGACCCCATATCCACCCCATATCCCCCCCATAAGACCCTATAGGACCCCATAAGACCCTATAAGACCCTATAGAACCCCATATCCACCCCATAGAACCCCATATCCACCCCATAGAACCACATATCCACCCCATAGAACCCCATAGAACCCCATATCCCCCCATAACCACCCCATATAACCCTATATGACCCCATAAGACCCTATATGACCCCATAAGACCCCATATCCCCCCTATATAACCCCATAGAACCCCATATCCCCCCCATTCCCCCTTATACCCCCCATATCCCCCATAGAACCCCATACCCACCCCATATCCCCCCATAACCACCCCATATAACCCTATAGGACCCCATATAACCCTATAACCACCCCATAAGACCCTATAGGCCCCATATCTCCCCATATAACCCCATATCCACCCCATAGAACCCCATATCTCCTCCTTATTCCCTCATATCCCCCATAAGACCCCATTAGACCTTATAGGACCCCATATAACCCTATAAAACCCCATAACCCTATAAAACCCCATATAACCCCATATACCCCTGACGTCCAGGCGGCACTCGGTGGTGGCCTCCCCCATCTCGTTGACGGCCCTACAGCCGTAGGTTCCCCCATAGCCCCCATAGAACCCCATAGAACCCCATATCCCCCCATAGAACCCCATAACCACCCCATATAACCCCATATAACCCCATACCCACCCTATATCCCCCCATATCTCCCCCTTACTCCCCCATATCCCCCCATAACCACCCCATAAGACCCTATATGACCCCATAAGACCCCATATAACCCCATATAACCCTATAGGACCCCATAAGACCCCATAAGACCCTATAAGACCCCATAAGACCCTATAAGACCCCATAAGACCCCATATCCCCCCATACCCCCTATACAACCCCATAACCACCTCATATGACCCCATATCCACCCATATTGACCCCTTAAGACCCTATAGGACCCCATAAGACCCTATATCCACCCCATATAACCTTATAGGACCCAATAAGACCCCATAAGTGCCTATAATACCCCATAGAACCCCATAGGGACCCCATATAACCCCATAACCCCTATACAACCCCATAACCACCTCATATGACCCCATATCCACCCATATCTACCCCATAAGACCCTATAGGACCCCATAAGACCCTATATCCACCCCATAGAACCCTATAGGACCCCATAAGACCCCATAAGACCCCATGAGACCCTATAAGACCCCATAAGACCCCATATCCCCCCATACCCCCTATACAACCCCATAACCACCTCATATGACCCCATATCCACCCATATCTACCCCATAAGACCCCATAGGACCCCGTAGGACCCTATAAGATCCCATATCCCCCTATAGGATCCCATATAACCCTATAGGATCCCATACAGACCCCTGACGTCCAGGCGGCACTCGGTGGTGGCCTCCCCCATCTCGTTGACGGCCCTACAGCCGTAGGTTCCCCCATATAACCCCATATAACCCCATACCCACCCCATATCCCCCCATATAACCCTATAACCACCCCATATAACCCCATAGAACCCCATAAGACCCCATAAGATCCCATATAACCCTATAACGACCCTATAAAACCCCATATACCCCTGACGTCCAGGCGGCACTCGGTGGTGGCCTCCCCCATCTCATTGACGGCCCTACAGCCGTAGGTTCCCCCATATAACCCTATAGGATCCCATATCCCCCTATAGGACCCCATAAGACCCTATAGGATCCCATATCTCCCCATAGAACCCTATAAGACCCCATATAACCCCATATACCCCTGACGTCCAGGCGGCACTCGGTGGTGGCCTCCCCCATCTCGTTGACGGCCCTACAGCCGTAGGTTCCCCCATATAACCCCATATAACCCTATAAAACCCCATAACCCTATAATGACCCCATATAACCCTATATCCCCCCATAGCCCCCCAATATCCCCCCATATAACCCCATATCCCCCTATAGAACCCCAATATCCACCTCATATCCTCCCATAGAACCCCATATAACCCTATAACCACCCCATATGACCCCATACCCACCCCATATCCACCCCATATGATCTCCTACCCTCCCCATACCTCATCTAACCCCATCTATCCCCATTTAACCCCATAACCCCCATACCCCATATCTCCCATATCACCCCATATCCACCCTATAACCTCGACCCTATATCCACCCTATAACCCCATATAAGCCCATAACACCCCAGATCCCCCTCTACCCATCCCATATAACCCTGTACCCCCCATATCTCCCCCATATAACCCCATACCAATCCCATAACCCTATTACCACCCCATAACCCCATATCTGACCCTATAAAACCCCATATTTCCCCTATAAGACCCCATATACCCCTGACGTCCAGGCGGCACTCGGTGGTGGCCTCCCCCATCTCGTTGACGGCCCTACAGCCGTAGGTTCCCCCATATAACCCCATATCCCCCCTATACCCCCCCATATCCCCCCATAACCACCCCATAACCCTATAACCACCCCATATAACCCTATAAAACCCCATATTTCCCCCATATAACCCCATATACCCCTGACGTCCAGGCGGCACTCGGTGGTGGCCTCCCCCATCTCGTTGACGGCCCTACAGCCGTAGGTTCCCCCGTCGAAGGGTCCCGGCCGTCGGATCAATAGGGTCAGGACCCCCATCCCAACACGGCTCAGGAATTTGGGGTCCGTCCCGATCTCAACGCGGTTCTTCAGCCACGTCACCTTGGGCTATAGGGGATATAGGGGAATATATAGGGGATCCCATAGGGAACACATAGGGAACCCATAGGGACCCCATAGAGACCCCATAGATCATTGAGATCCCATATGGACCCCATAGAGACCCATAGGGAAACATAGGGACCCCATAGAGAGCCATTGAGACCCCATAGAGATCCCATAGGGAATATAGAGAGACCCCATAGACCATAGAGACCCCACAGAGACCCATAGGGACCCATAGGGACCCAATAGACCATAGAGACCCCACAGAGACCCCATAGAGACCCCATAGACCATAGAGACCCCATAGAGACCCATAGGGACCCAATAGACCATTGAGAACCCACAGAGACCCCATAGACCATAGAGACCCCATAGAGACCCCATAGAGACCCCATAGACCATAGAGACCCCATAGAGACCCCATAGAGAGCCATAGAGACCCATAGGGACCCCATAGACCATAGAGACCCTATAGAGACCCCATAAACCATAGAGACCCCATAGAGACCCCATAGAACATAAAGACCCCATAGAGACCCCATAGACCATAGAGACCCCATAGAGACCCATAGGGACCCATAGGGACCCATAGAGACCCCATAGAGATACATAGAGACCCCACAGAGACCCCATAGAGACCCATAGGGACCCCATAGAAGATCCACGTCACCTTGGGCTATAGGGGATATAGGGGACCTTATATATGGGATCCCATAGGGAATATATAGGGACCCCATAGAGAGCCATTGAGACCCATAGAGACCCCATAGGGACCCATAGGGACCCCATAGAGAGCCATTGAAACCCCATAGGGACCCCATAGACCATAGAGACCCCATAGAGACCCATAGGGACCCATAGAGACCCCATAGAGACCCATAGGGACCTATAGAGACCCATAGGGACCCATAGAGACCCCATAGAGACCCTATAGAGACCCCATAGACCATAGAGACCCCATAGAGACCCCATAGAGACCCATAGGGACCCATAGAGACCCATAGATACCGATAGGGACCCATAGAGACCCATAGGGACCCATAGTGACCCCATAGAGACCCATAGGGACCCCATAGAACATAGAGACCCCACAGAGACCCCATAGAGACCCATAGGGACCCCATAGAGACCCATAGGGACCCATAGAGACCCATAGAGACCCCATAGACCATTGAGACCCCATAGAGACCCCATAGAGACCCTTTGGGACCCCATAGAATAACCACGTCACCTTGGGCTATAGGGGATATAGGGGAATTTATGGGATCCCCATAGGGAATATATAGGGACCCCATAGAGACCCCATAGAGATTCATAGAGACCCATAGAGACCCAATAGAGACCCCATAGACCATAGAGACCCCAATAGAGACCCATAGAGACCCATAGAGACCCATAGGGACCTATAGGGTCCCCATAGAAGAACCACGTCACCTTGGGCTTATAGGGGATATAGGGGAATTTATAGGGGATCCCATAGAGACCCATAGAGACCCCATAGAGACCCATAGAGACCCCATAGAGAATACATAGGGACCCCATAGACCATAGAGACCTCATATGGACCCCATAGAGACCCATAGAGACCCCATAGAGAGCCATAGAGACCCCATAAGGACCCATAGACCATAAAGACCCCATAGAGATCCCATAGGGAAACATAGGGAGCCCATAGAGACCCCATAGAGACCCATAGAGACCCATAGGGACCCCATAGAGACACATAGAACCCCATAGAGACCCATAAAACATAGGGAACACATATGGACCCCATAGAGACCCCATAGAGACCCATAGGGACACATAGGGAATACATAGAGACCCCATAGACCATAGAGACCCCATAGACCATAGAGACCCCATAGAGACCCCATAGACCATAGAGACCCCATAGAGACCCCATAGAGACCCATAGGGACCCATAGAGACCCCATAGGGACCCCATAGGGACCCCATAGCGGCCCCATACCTTGGGGTGACCCCGTACGGCGCAGTTTAGGGCCACGGTGTACCCCGCCACCACGCTCCGATCCACCAATGGGGTGAGGAACTGTGGGGCCGCGCGAAGATCCTGCTCCTTATAGGGCACCGTCTTTAGGGTCAGCCCTATAGGGGATGGAAACGACCCCATAACTGACCCCATAACCCCATAACCGACCCCATAACCCCATAACTGACCCTATAACCCCATAACTGACCCCATAACCCCATAACCGACCCCATAACCCCATAACTGACCCTATAACCCCATAACTGACCCCATAACCCCATAACTGACCCTATAACCCCATAACTGACCCTATAACCCCATAACCGACCCTATAACCCCATAACTGACCCTATAACCCCATAACTGACCCTATAACCCCATAACTGACCCTATAACCCCATAACTGACCCCATAACCCCATAACCGACCCCATAACCCCATAACTGACCCTATAACCCCATAACTGACCCCATAACCCCATAACCGACCCCATAACCCCATAACTGACCCCATAACCCCATAACCGACCCCATAACCCCATAACTGACCCTATAACCCCATAACTGACCCCATAACCCCATAACCGACCCTATAACCCCATAACTGACCCTATAACCCCATAACTGACCCCATAACCCCATAACCGACCCTATAACCCCATAACCGACCCTATAACCCCATAACTGACCCCATAACCCCATAACTGACCCTATAACCCCATAACTGACCGCATAACCCCATAACCGACCCCATAACCCCATAACCGACCCCATAACCCCATAAACGACCCTATAACCCCATAACTGACCCTATAACCCCATAACCGACCCTATAACGCCATAACCGACCCTATAACCCCATATCCGACCCCATAACCCCATAACTGACCCTATAACCCCATAACTGACCCCATACCCGACCCTATAACCCCATAACCGACCCTATAACGCCATAACCGACCCTATAACCCCATATCCGACCCCATAACCCCATAACTGACCCCATAACCCCATAACTGACCCCATACCCGACCCTATAACCCCATAACCGACCCTATAACCCCATAACCGACCCTATAACCGACCCTATAACCCCATAACCGACCCTATAACCCCATAACTGACCCCATAACCCCATAACTGACCCTATAACCCCATAACTGACCCTATAACCCCATAACTGACCCCATAACTGACCCTATAACCCCATAACTGACCCCATAACCCCATAACTGACCCTATAACCGACCCTATAACCCCATAACTGACCCTATAACCCCATAACTGACCCTATAACCCCATATCCGACCCTATAACCCCATAACTGACCCTATAACCCCATAACTGACCCCATAACCCCATAACCGACCCTATAACCCCATAACTGACCCTATAACCCCATAACTGACCCCATAACCCCATAACTGACCCTATAACCCCATAACTGACCCCATAACCCCATAACCGACCCTATAACCCCATAACTGACCCTATAACCCCATAACTGACCCCATAACCCCATAACTGACCCTATAACCCCATAACTGACCCCATAACCCCATAACCGACCCTATAACCCCATAACCGACCCTATAACCCCATAACTGACCCCATAACCGACCCTATAACCCCATAACTGACCCTATAACCCCATAACCGACCCTATAACCCCATAACTGACCCCATAACCCCATAACTGACCCTATAACCCCATAACTGACCCTATAACCCCATAACCGACCCCATAACCCCATAACTGACCCCATAACCCTATAACCAACCCCATAACCCCATAACTGACCCCATAACCGACCCCATAACCCCATAACTGACCCCATACCCGACCCCATAACCCCATAACCCCATAACCGACCCCATACCCGACCCCATAACCCCATAACCCCATAACTGACCCTATAACCCCATAACTGACCCTATAACCCCATAACCGACCCTATAACCCCATAACTGACCCTATAACCCCATAACTGACCCCATACCCGACCCCATAACCCCATAACCCCATAACTGACCCCATACCCGACCCCATAACCCCATAACCCCATAGGATCCCATACCCTCCTTAGCGATGGATGCAGTATTACGGGATACTCCGGGTTCTAGACTCAGCCCGCACACGTTCTCGCTGTACACACGGAACCGACCCTATAACCCCATAACTGACCCTATAACCCCATAACTGACCCTATAACCCCATAACTGACCCTATAACCCCATAACCGACCTTATAGCCCCATAACTGACCCTATAACCCCATAACTGACCCTATAACCCCATAACTGACCCTATAACCCCATAACCGACCCTATAACCCCATAACTGACCCTATAACCCCATAACCGACCCTATAACCCCATAACTGACCCTATAACCCCATAACTGACCCTATAACCCCATAACCGACCCTATAACCCCATAACCGACCCTATAACCCCATAACCGACCCTATAACCCCATAACCGACCCCATAACCCCATAACTGACCCCATAACCGACCCCATATCTGACCCCATAACCCCATAACTGACCCCATAACCAACCCTATAACCCCATAACTGACCCCATAACCCCATAACCAACCCCATAACCCCATAACCGACCCTATAACCCCATAACTGACCCTATAACCCCATAACCGACCCTATAACCCCATAACTGACCCTATAACCCCATATCTGACCCTATAACCCCATAACTGACCCCATAACCCCATAACTGACCCTATAACCCCATAACCGACCCTATAACCCCATAACCAACCCCATAACCCCATAACTGACCCCATAACCCCATAACTGACCCCATAACCGACCCTATAACCCCATAACCGACCCTATAACCCCATAACTGACCCTATAACCCCATAACTGACCCCATAACCGACCCTATAACCCCATAACCGACCCTATAACCCCATAACTGACCCTATAACCCCATAACTGACCCTATAACCCCATAACCGACCCTATAACCCCATAACTGACCCTATAACCCCATAACAGACCCTATAACCCCATAACTGACCCCATAACCCCATAACTGACCCCATAACCCCATACCCGACCCTATAACCCCATAACCGACCCCATAACCCCATAACCGACCCCATAACCCCATACCCGACCCCATAACCCCATAACCGACCCTATAACCCCATAACAGACCCGATAACCCCATACCCGACCCCATTACCCCATAACTGACCCCATAACCAACCCTATAACCCCATACCCGACCCTATAACCCCATAACTGACCCTATAACCCCATAACTGACCCTATAACCCCATAACCGACCCTATAACCCCATAACCGACCCTATAACCCCATAACTGACCCCATAACCCCATAACTGACCCTATAACCCCATAACTGACCCTATAACCCCATAACCGACCCTATAACCCCATAACTGACCCCATAACCCCATAACCGACCCCATAACCCCATAACCCCATAACTGACCCCATACCCGACCCCATAACCCCATAACCCCATAGGATCCCATACCCTCCTTAGCGATGGATGCAGTATTACGGGATACTCCGGGTTCTAGACTCAGCCCGCACACGTTCTCGCTGTACACACGGAACCGACCCTATAACCCCATAACTGACCCTATAACCCCATAACTGACCCTATAACCCCATAACTGACCCCATAACCGACCCTATAACCCCATAACCGACCCTATAACCCCATAACTGACCCTATAACCCCATAACTGACCCCATACCCGACCCCATAACCCCATAACCCCATAAGTGACCCCATACCCGACCCCATAACCCCATAACCCCATAGGATCCCATACCCTCCTTAGCGATGGATGCAGTATTACGGGATACTCCGGGTTCTAGACTCAGCCCGCACACGTTCTCGCTGTACACCCGGAACCGACCCTATAACCCCATAACTGACCCTATAACCTCATAACTGACCCTATAACCCCATAACTGACCCTATAACCCCATAACCGACCCCATAACCCCATAACCGACCCCATAACCCCATAACCGACCCTATAACCCCATAACTGACCCCATAAACCCATAACTGACCCTATAACCCCATAACCGACCCCATAACCCCATAACTGACCCCATAACCCCATAACTGACCCTATAACCGACCCTATAACCCCATAACCGACCCCATAACCCCATAACTGACCCTATAACCCCATAACTGACCCTATAACCCCATAACTGACCCCATAACCCCATAACCGACCCTATAACCCCATAACCGACCCTATAACCCCATAACTGACCCTATAACCCCATAACCGACCCTATAACCCCATAACTGACCCTATAACCCCATAACCGACCCTATAACCCCATAACTGACCCCATAACCCCATAACCGACCCCATAACCGACCCCATAACCCCATAACTGACCCCACAACCGACCCCATAACCCTATAACCCCATAACTGACCCCATACCCGACCCCATAACCCCATAACCCCATAACTGACCCCATACCCGACCCCATAACCCCATAACCCCATAGGATCCCATACCCTCCTTAGCGATGGATGCAGTATTACGGGATACTCCGGGTTCTAGACTCAGCCCGCACACGTTCTCGCTGTACACCCGGAACCGACCCTATAACCCCATAACTGACCCTATAACCCCATAACCGACCCTATAACCCCATAACTGACCCCATAACCCCATAACTGACCCTATAACCCCATAACTGACCCTATAACCCCATAACCGACCCCATAACACCATAACCGACCCTATAACCCCATAACCGACCCTATAACCCCATAACTGACCCCATAACCCTATTACCGACCCTATAACCCCATAACCGACCCTATAACCCCATAACTGACCCCATAACCCCATAACTGACCCTATAACCCCATAACTGACCCTATAACCCCATAACCGACCCTATAACCCCATAACCGACCCCATAACCCCATAACTGACCCTATAACCCCATAAGTGACCCCATAACCCCATAACTGACCCTATAACCCCATAACTGACCCTATAACCCCATAACCGACCCTATAACCCCATATCCAACCCTATAACCCCATAACCGACCCTATAACCCCATAACCGACCCCATACCCGACCCCATAACCCCATAACCCCATAACTGACCCCATACCCGACCCCATAACCCCATAACCCCATAACTGACCCCATACCCGACCCCATAACCCCATAACCCCATAGGATCCCATACCCTCCTTAGCGATGGATGCAGTATTACGGGATACTCCGGGTTCTAGACTCAGCCCGCACACGTTCTCGCTGTACACCCGGAACCGACCCTATAACCCCATAACTGACCCTATAACCCCATAACCGACCCTATAACCCCATAACTGACCCCATAACCCCATAACTGACCCTATAACCCCATAACTGACCCTATAACCCCATAACCGACCCCATAACACCATAACCGACCCTATAACCCCATAACCGACCCTATAACCCCATAACTGACCCTATAACCCCATAACTGACCCTATAACCCCATAACTGACCCCATAACCCCATAACTGACCCTATAACCCCATAACCGACCCTATAACCCCATAACTGACCCTATAACCGCTTAACCGACCCTATAACCCCATAAATGACCCCATAACCCCATAACCGACCCTATAACCCCATAACTGACCCCATAACCCCATAACTGACCCTATAACCCCATAACTGACCCTATAACCCAATAACTCACCCCATAACTGACCCCATAACCGACCCTATAACCCCATAACTGACCCTATAACCCCATAACCGACCCTATAACCCCATACCTGACCCCATAACCCCATACCTGACCCCATAACCGACCCCATAACCCCATAACCGACCCTATAACCCCATAACCGACCCTATAACCCCATAACTGACCCTATAACCCCATAACCGACCCCATAACCCCATAACTGACCCTATAACCCCATAACTGACCCTATAACCCCATAACTGACCCCATAACCCCATAACTGGCCCCATAACCCCATAACCGACCCCATAACCCCATAACTGACCCTATAACCCCATAACTGACCCTATAACCCCATAACTGACCCCATAACCCCATAACTGACCCTATAACCCCATAACCGACCCTATAACCCCATAACTGACCCTATAACCGCTTAACCGACCCTATAACCCCATAACTGACCCCATAACCCCATAACCGACCCTATAACCCCATAACTGACCCCATAACCCCATAACTGACCCTATAACCCCATAACTGACCCTATAACCCCATAACTGACCCTATAACCCAATAACTCACCCCATAACTGACCCCATAACCGACCCTATAACCCCATAACTGACCCTATAACCCCATAACCGACCCTATAACCCCATACCTGACCCCATAACCCCATACCTGACCCCATAACCGACCCCATAACCCCATAACCGACCCTATAACCCCATAACCGACCCTATAACCCCATAACTGACCCTATAACCCCATAACCGACCCCATAACTCCATAACTGACCCTATAACCCCATAACCGACCCCATAACTGACCCTATAACCCCATAACTGACCCTATAACCCCATAACTGACCCCATAACCCCATAACCGACCCCATAACCCCATAACTGACCCCATAACCCCATAACCGACCCTATAACCCAATAACTGACCCTATAACCCCATAACTGACCCCATAACTGACCCTATAACCCCATAACTGACCCCATAACCCCATAACCGACCCTATAACCCCATAACTGACCCTATAACCCCATAACTGACCCTATAACCCCATAACCGACCCCATAACCCCATAACCGACCCTATAACCCCATAACCGACCCTATAACCCCATAACTGACCCTATAACCCCATAACCGACCCCATAACCCCATAACCGACCCCATACCCGACCCCATAACCCCATAACCCCATAACTGACCCCATAACCACATAACTGACCCTATAACCCCATAACTGACCCCATAACCCCATAACTGACCCTATAACCCCATAACTGACCCTATAACCCCATAACCGACCCTATAACCCCATAACTGACCCTATAACCACATAACTGACCCTATAACCCCATAACCGACCCTATAACCCCATAACTGACCCTATAACCCCATAACTGACCCCATAACCACATAACTGACCCTATAACCCCATAACTGACCCCATAACCCCATAACTGACCCTATAACCCCATAACTGACCCTATAACCCCATAACTGACCCTATAACCCCATAACTGACCCTATAACACCATAACTGACCCTATAACCCCATAAGTGACCCCATAACTGACCCCATAACCCCATAACCCCATAACTGACCCCATAACTGACCCTATAACCCCATAACCGACCCCATAACCCCATAACCCCATAACTGACCCCATACCCGACCCCATAACCCCATAACTGACCCTATAACCCCATAACTGACCCTATAACCCCATAACCAACCCTATAACCCCATAACCCCATAACCGACCCCATACCCGACCCCATAACCCCATAACCCCATAACTGACCCCATACCCGACCCCATAACCCCATAACCCCATAGGATCCCATACCCGACCCCATAACCCCATAACCCCATAACTGACCCCATACCCGACCCCATAACCCCATAACCCCATAAGTGACCCCATACCCAACCCCATAACCCCATAACTGACCCCATACCCAACCCCATAACCCCATAACTGACCCCATACGCGACCCCATAACCCCATAACCCCATAACTGACCCCATACCCGACCCCATAACCCCATAACTGACCCCATAACCCCATAACTGACCCTATAACCCCATAACTGACCCCATACCCGACCCCATAACCCCATAACCCCATAACTGACCCCATACCCGACCCCATAACCCCATAACCCCATAGGATCCCATACCCTCCTTAGCGATGGATGCAGTATTACGGGATACTCCGGGTTCTAGACTCAGCCCGCACACGTTCTCGCTGTACACACGGAACCGACCCTATAACCCCATAACTGACCCTATAACCCCATAACTGACCCTATAACCGACCCTATAACCCCATAACCGACCCCATAACCCCATAACTGACCCTATAACCCCATAACTGACCCCATTCCCGACCCCATAACCCCATAACCCCATAACTGACCCCATTCCCGACCCCATAACCCCATAACCCCATAACTGACCCCATACCCGACCCCATAACCCCATAACCCCATAACTGACCCCATACCCGACCCCATAACCCCATAACCCCATAACTGACCCCATACCCGACCCCATAACCCCATAACCCCATAGGATCCCATACCCGACCCCATAACCCCATAACCCCATAACTGACCCCATAACCCCATAACCGACCCTATAACCCCATAACTGACCCCATACCCGACCCCATAACCCCATAACCCCATAGGATCCCATACCCTCCTTAGCGATGGATGCAGTATTACGGGATACTCCGGGTTCTAGACTCAGCCCGCACATGTTCTCGCTGTACACCCGGAACCGACCCTATAACCCCATAACTGACCCTATAACCCCATAACCGACCCTATAACCCCATAACTGACCCCATAACCCCATAACTGACCCTATAACCCCATAACTGACCCTATAACCCCATACCCGTCCCCATAACCCCATAACTGACCCCATACCCGACCCCATAACCCCATAACCCCATAACTGACCCCATACCCGACCCCATAACCCCATAACCCCATAACTGACCCCATACCCGACCCCATAACCCCATAACCCCATAACTGACCCCATACCCGACCCCATAACCCCATAACCCCATAGGATCCCATACCCTCCTTAGCGATGGATGCAGTATTACGGGATACTCCGGGTTCTAGACTCAGCCCGCACACGTTCTCGCTGTACACACGGAACCGACCCTATAACCCCATAACTGACCCTATAACCCCATAACCGACCCTATAACCCCATAACTGACCCTATATCCCCATAACTGACCCTATAACCCCATAACTGACCCCATAACCCCATAACTGACCCTATAACCCCATAACTGACCCTATAACCCCATAACTGACCCCATAACCCCATAACTGACCCTATAACCCCATAACCGACCCTATAACCCCATACCCGTCCCCATAACCCCATAACTGACCCCATACCCGACCCCATAACCCCATAACCCCATAACTGACCCCATACCCGACCCCATAACCCCATAACCCCATAACTGACCCCATACCCGACCCCATAACCCCATAACCCCATAACTGACCCCATACCCGACCCCATAACCCCATAACCCCATAAGTGACCCCATAACCGACCCCATAACCCCATAACCCCATAGGATCCCATACCCTCCTTAGCGATGGATGCAGTATTACGGGATACTCCGGGTTCTAGACTCAGCCCGCACACGTTCTCGCTGTACACACGGAACCGACCCTATAACCCCATAACTGACCCTATAACCTCATAACTGACCCTATAACCCCATAACTGACCCCATACCCGACCCCATAACCCCATAACCCCATAACTGACCCCATACCCGACCCCATAACCCCATAACCCCATAGGATCCCATACCCTCCTTAGCGATGGATGCAGTATTACGGGATACTCCGGGTTCTAGACTCAGCCCGCACACGTTCTCGCTGTACACCCGGAACCGATACTCGTTCCCCATCACCAGCTCCGACACCGTGCAACGTGTGGGGCGGCTGTGCTCTAGAACTGTGAACCACTCCTATAGGGGAATGTATAGGGTCAGTTATGGGGTTATGGGGTTATAGGGTCAGCTATGGGGTTATAGGGTCGGTTATGGGGTTATAGGGTCGGTTATTGGATATGTTATGGGGCTATAGGGTTATGGGGTTATATAGGCACTTATGGGGTCAGTTATGGGGTTATAGGGTCAGGTATAGGGTCAGTTATTGGGTCAGTTATGGGGTTATGGGGTTATAGGGTCGGTTATGGGGTTATAGGGTCAGGTATAGGGTCAGTTATGGGGTTATGGGTTTATAGGGTCGGTTATAGGGTCGGTTATGGGGTTATAGGGTCAGTTATGGGGTCAGTTATGGGGTTATAGGGTTATAGGTTCGGTTATGGGTCAGTTATGGGGTTATGGGGTTATGGGGTTATATAGGCACTTATGGGGTCAGTTATGGGGTTATAGGGTCAGTTATGGGGTCATGCAACGTGTGGGGCGGCTGTGCTCTAGAACAGTGAACCACTCCTATGGGGTGAGATATAGGGTCATATATAGGGTTATAGGGTCAGTTATGGGGTTATGGGGTTATAGGGTCGGTTATTGGGTATGTTATGGGGCTATAGGGTTATGGGGTTATAAAGGCACTTATGGGGTCAGTTATGGGGTTATAGGGTCAGTTATGGGGTTATGGGGTTGGTTATGGGGTCAGTTATGGGGTTATGGGGTTATATAGGCACTTATGGGGTCAGTTATGGGGTTATGGGGTTATAGGGTCGGTTATGGGGTCAGTTATGGGGTTATGGGGTTATAGGGTCGGTTATGGGGTTATAGGGTCGGTTATGGGGTCAGTTATGGGGTTATGGGGTCGGTTATGGGGTTATAGGGTCAGTTATGGGGTCAGTTATGGGGTTATGGGGTCGGTTATGGGGTTATAGGGTCGGTTATGGGGTCAGTTATGGGGTTATGGGGTCGGTTATGGGGTTATAGGGTCGGTTATGGGGTCAGTTATGGGGTTATAGGGTCAGTTATGGGGTTATAGGGTCAGTTATGGGGTCAGTTATGGCGTTATAGGGTTATAGGATTGGTTATGGGGTCGGTTATGGGGTCAGTTATGGGGTTATGGGGTTATGGGGTCGGTTATGGGGTTATAGGGTTATATAGGCACTTATGGGGTTAATTATGGGGTTATAGGGTCAGTTACGGGGTTATGGGGTTGGTTATGGGGTTATAGGGTCAGTTATGGGGTCAGTTATGGGGTTATGGGGTTATAGGGTCGATTATTGGGTATGTTATGGGGCTATAGGGTTATAGGGTCGGTTATGGGGTTATAGGGTCGGTTATGGGGTTATAGGGTCGGTTATGGGGTTATAGGGTCAGTTATGGGGTTATAGGGTCAGTTATGGCGTTATAGGGTCAGTTATGGGGTTATAGGGTCAGTTATGGGGTTATAGGGTCAGTTATGGGGTTATAGGGTCGGTTATGGGGTTATAGGGTCAGTTATGGGGTTATAGGGTCGGTTATGGGGTTATAGGGTCAGTTATAGGGTCGGTTATGGGGTTATGGGGTTATATAGGCACTTATGGGGTCCATTATGGGGTTATAGGGTCTGTTATGGGGTTATAGGGTCAGTTATGGGGTTATAGGGTCGGTTATGGGGTTATAGGGTCGGTTATGGGGTTATAGGGTCAGTTATGGGGTTATAGGGTCAGTTATGGGGTTATAGGGTCGGTTATGGGGTTATGGGGTCAGTTATGGGGTTATAGGGTCGGTTATGGGGTCAGTTATGGGGTTATAGGGTCGGTTATGGGGTTATAGGGTCAGTTATGGGGTTATAGGGTTATGGGGTCGGTTATGGGGTTATGGGGTCAGTTATGGGGTTATGGGGTCGGTTATGGGGTTATAGGGTCGGTTATGGGGTTATGGGGTTGGTTATGGGGTTATGGGGTTATAGGGTCGGTTATGGGGTCATGCAATGTGTGGGGTGGCTGTGCTCTAGGACAGTGAACCACTCCTATAGGGGAATGTATAGGGTCAGTTATAGGGTTATGGGGTTATGGGGTCGGTTATGGGGTCAGTTATGGGGTTATAGGGTCGGTTATGGGGTTATAGGGTCAGTTATGGGGTTATAGGGTCTGTTATGGGGTCAGTTATGGGGTTATAGTGTTATAGGGTCGGTTATAGGGTCGGTTATGGGGTTATAGGGTTATGGGGTTATATAGGCACTTATGGGGTCAGTTATGGGGTTATAGTGTTATAGGGTCGGTTATAGGGTCGGTTATGGGGTTATAGGGTTATGGGGTTATATAGGCACTTATGGGGTCAGTTATGGGGTTATAGGGTTGGTTATGGGGTTATAGGGTCGGTCATAGGGTCGGTTATGGGGTCAGTTATGGGGTTATGGGGTTATAGGGTTGGTTATGGGGTTATAGGGTCAGTTATGGGGTTATAGGGTCAGTTATGGGGTTATGGGGTCGGTTATGGGGTTATAGGGTCAGTTATGGGGTTATGGGGTTATATAGGCACTTATGGGGTCAGTTATGGGGTTATGGGGTTATAGGGTCAGTTATGGGGTCGGTTATGGGGCTATAGGGTTATAGGGTCGGTTATGGGGTCGGTTATGGGGTTATGGGGTCAGTTATGGGGTTATAGGGTCGGTTATGGGGTTATAGGGTCGGTTATGGGATCAGTTATGGGTTTATAGGGTCAGTTATGGGGTTATAGGGTCGGTTATGGGGTTATAGGGTCAGTTATGGGGTCAGTTATGGGGTTATGGGGTCATAGGGTCGGTTATAGGGTCAGTTATGGGGTTATGGGTTTATAGGGTCGGTTATAGGGTCGGTTATGGGGTTATGGGGTCATAGGGTCAGTTATAGGGTCGGTTATAGGGTTATAGGGTCGGTTATGGGGTTATAGGGTCGGTTATGGGTTATAGGGTCGGTTATGGGGTGATGGGGTCGGTTATGGGGTTATAGGGTCGGTTATGGGGTTATAGGGTTGGTTATGGGGTCAGTTATGGGGTTATGGGGTTATAGGTTCGGTTATGGGGTCAGTTATGGGGTTATGGGGTTATAGGGTCAGTTATGGGGTTATAGGGTCAGTTATGGGGTTATAGGGTCAGGTATAGGGTCGGTTATGGGGTTATAGGGTCAGGTATGGGGTCAGTTATGGGGTTATGGGGTTATAGGGTCGGTTATGGGGTCGGTTATGGGGTTATAGGGTCGGTTATAGGGTTATAGGGTCGGTTATGGGGTCAGTTATGGGGTTATAGGGTCAGTTATGGGGTTATAGGGTCAGTTATGGGGTCAGTTATGGGGTTATAGGGTCAGTTATGGGGTTATGGGGTCGGTTATGGGGTTATAGGGTCAGTTATGGGGTTATAGGGTCAGTTATGGGGTTATAGGGTTATGGGGTTATGGGGTTATGGGGTCGGTTATGGGGTTATGGGGTCAGTTATGGAGTTATGGGGTCAGTTATGGAGTTATGGGGTCAGTTATGGGGTTATACGGTCAGTTATGGGGTTATAGGGTCAGTTATGGAGTTATGGGGTCGGTTATGGGGTTATAGGGTCAGTTATAGGGTTATAGGGTCAGTTATGGAGTTATAGGGTCGGTTATGGGGTTATAGGGTCGGTTATAGGGTCAGTTATGGGGTTATAGGGTCGGTTATGGGGTTATGGGGTCAGTTATGGGGTTATAGGGTCGGTTATGGGGTTATGGTGTCAGTTATAGGGTTATAGGGTCGGTTATGGGGTGATGGGGGCATTTATGGGGGAACTTATGGGGTTATAGGGTCAGTTATGGGGTTATAGGGTCAGTTATGGGGTTATAGGGTCAGTTATGGGGTTATAGGGTCGGTTATGGGGTTATAGGGTCAGTTATAGGGTCAGTTATGGGGTTATGGGGTCGGTTATGGGGTTATAGGGTCGGTTATGGGGTTATAGGGTCAGTTATAGGGTCAGTTATGGGGTTATAGGGTCGGTTATGGGGTTATAGGGTCAGTTATGGGGTTATAGGGTCGGTTATGGGGTTATAGGGTCAGTTATAGGGTCAGTTATGGGGTTATGGGGTCGGTTATGGGGTTATAGGGTCGGTTATGGGGTTATAGGGTCAGTTATAGGGTCAGTTATGGGGTTATAGGGTCAGTTATGGGGTTATAGGGTCAGTTATAGGGTCAGTTATGGGGTTATAGGGTCGGTTATGGGGTTATAGGGTCAGTTATAGGGTCAGTTATGGGGTTATGGGGTCGGTTATGGGGTTATAGGGTCGGTTATGGGGTTATAGGGTCAGTTATAGGGTCAGTTATGGGGTTATAGGGTCGGTTATGGGGTTATAGGGTCAGTTATAGGGTCAGTTATGGGGTTATAGGGTCGGTTATGGGGTTATAGGGTCAGTTATAGGGTCAGTTATGGGGTTATAGGGTCAGTTATGGGGTCGGGTATGGGGTCACTTATGGGGTTATGGGGTCGGTTATGGGGTTATAGGGTCGGTTATGGGGTTATAGGGTCGGTTATGGGGTTATGGGGTCGGTTATGGGGTCAGTTATGGGGTTATAGGGTCGGTTATGGGGTTATAGGGTTGGTTATGGGGTTATAGGGTCAGTTATGGGGTTATAGGGTCAGTTATGGGGTTATAGGGTCGGTTATGGGGTTATAGGGTCAGTTATGGGGTTATAAGGTCAGTTACAGGGTCAGTTATGGGGATATAGTGTCAGATATGGGGTTATAACGTTGGTTATAGGGTCAGTTATGGGGTTATAGGGTCAGTTATGGGGTTATAGGGTCGGTTATGGGGTTATAGGGTCAGTTATGGGGTTATAGGGTCAGTTATGGGGTTATAGGGTCAGTTATGGGGTTATAAGGTCAGTTATGGGGTTATAGGGTCGGTTATGGGGTGATGGGTCCGATCTATGGGGCAGGAGGGATCTATTTGGCAGCTTTATGGTGCAGGAGGAATCTATGGGGCAGATCTATGGGGCAGGAGGGATCTATGGGGCAGGAGGGCTCTATGGGTCAGATCTATGGGGCAGAAGGGATCTATGGGGCAGGATGGCTCTATAGGGCAGATCTATGGGGCAGGATGTCTCTATAGGGCAGATCTATGGGGCAGGATGGCTCTATGGGTCAGATCTATGGGGCAGGAGGGCTCTATGGGTCAGATTTATGGGGCAGGAGGGCTCTATGGGTCAGATCTATGGGGCAGGAGGGCTCTATAGGGCAGATCTATGGGGCAGGCCGGGATCTATGGGTCAGATCTATGGGGCAGGCCGGGATCTATGGGACAGGATGGCTCTATAGGGCAGATCTATGGGGCAGGAGGGCTCTATGGGTCAGATCTATGGGGCAGGCCGGGATCTATGGGGCAGGATGGCTCTATAGGGCAGATCTATGGGGCAGGAGGGCTCTATGGGTCAGATCTATGGGACAGGATGGCTCTATAGGGCAGATCTATGGGGCAGGATGGCTCTATGGGTCAGATCTATGGGGCAGGCCGGGATCTATGGGGCAGGATGGCTCTATAGGGCAGATCTATGGGGCAGGAGGGACCTATGGGTCAGATCTATGGGGCAGGAGGGATCTATGGGGCAGGATGGCTCTATGGGTCAGATCTATGGGGCAGGAGGGCTCTATGGGGCAGATCTATGGGGCAGGAGGGCTCTATAGGGCAGATCTATGGGGCAGGAGGGCTCTATAGGGCAGATCTATGGGGCAGGAGGGCTCTATAGGGCAGATCTATGGGGCAGGAGGGCTCTATGGGTCAGATCTATGGGGCAGGCCGGGATCTATGGGGCAGGATGGCTCTATAGGTCAGATCTATGGGGCAGGAAGGGCTCTATAGGGCAGATCGATGGGGCAGGAGGGCTCTATGGGTCAGATCTATGGGGCAGGCCGGGATCTATGGGACAGGATGGCTCTATAGGGCAGATCTATGGGGCAGGAGGGCTCTATGGGTCAGATCTATGGGGCAGGAGGGCTCTATAGGGCAGATCTATGGGGCAGGAGGGCTCTATAGGGCAGATCTATGGGGCAGGATGTCTCTATAGGGCAGATCTATGGGGCAGGAGGGCTCTATAGGGCAGATCTATGGGGCAGGATGGCTCTATAGGGCAGATTTATGGGGCAGGAGGGCTCTATGGGTCAGATCTATGGGGCAGGCCGGGATCTATGGGGCAGGAGGACTCTATGGGTCAGATCTATGGGGCAGGAGGGCTCTATGGGTTAGATCTATGGGGCAGGCCGGGATCTATGGGACAGGATGGCTCTATAGGGCAGATCTATGGGGCAGGAGGGCTCTATGGGTCAGATCTATGGGGCAGGCCGGGATCTATGGGGCAGGATGGCTCTATAGGGCAGATCTATGGGGCAGGAGGGCTCTCTAGGTCAGATCTATGGGGCAGGATGGCTCTATAGGGCAGATCTATGGGGCAGGAGGGATCTATGGGTCAGATCTATGGGGCAGGCCGGGATCTATGGGGCAGGATGGCTCTCTAGGTCAGATCTATGGGGCAGGATGGCTCTATAGGGCAGATCTATGGGGCAGGAGGGATCTATGGGTCCGATCTATGGGGCAGGCCGGGATCTATGGGACAGGATGTCTCTATAGGGCAGATCTATGGGGCAGGATGGCTCTATAGGGCAGATCTATGGGGCAGGAGGGCTCTATGGGTCAGATCTATGGGGCAGGCCGGGATCTATGGGGCAGGAGGGCTCTATAGGGCAGATCTATGGGGCAGGAGGGATCTATGGGGCAGGATGGCTCTATAGGGCAGATCTATGGGGCAGGATGGCTCTATGGGGCAGATCTATGGGGCAGGCCGGGATCTATGGGGCAGGATGGCTCTATAGGGCAGATCTATGGGGCAGGAGGGCTCTATGGGTCAGATCTATGGGGCAGGAGGGCTCTATGGGTCAGATCTATGGGGCAGGAGGGCTCTATGGGTCAGATCTATGGGGCAGGCCGGGATCTATGGGGCAGGATGGCTCTATAGGGCAGATCTATGGGGCAGGATGGCTCTATAGGGCAGATCTATGGGGCAGGCTGACCATGGTCCGTGTGTCGGCTTTCTGCACCGTGTAGCCCGTGATCTCGGCGTTGCCGTCGTCCTTGGGGGGCTCCCACTGCAGCTGCGCGTTGCTGCCCCACACCTCCATCACCTGCACCACTTGTGGGGCACCGGGACGCTCTGCCCCATAGGGAAACATAGAGACCCCATAAGATACCCCATAGGGACACATAGAGACCCCATAGAGACCCATAGAGACCCCATAGACCCCATAGAGACCCATAGGGACCCATAGAGACCCATAGAGACCCATAGAGACCCATAGGGACCCATAGGGACCCCATAGAGACCCATAGGGACCCATAGACCCCATAGACCCATAGAGACCCATAGGGACCCATAGGGACCCATAGAGACCTATAGGGACCCATAGGGACCCCATAGGAACCCATAGAGACCCATAGGGACCCCATGGAGACCCCATAGAGACCCATAGAGACCCCATAGAGACGCATAGGGACCCATAGAAACCCCCAAAACCCCATAGATCCCCCATAAAAGCCCCTCAAAGCCCCATAGAGACCCATAGAGACCCTAAATACCCCACAGACCCCATAGAGACCCATAGGGACCCATAGAGATCCCATAGACCCATAGAAACCCCCAAAACCCCACAGACCCCATAGAAACCCCATAGAGACCCCATAGAGACCACATAGAGACCCATAGAGACCCATAGGGACCCATAGGGACCCATAGAGACCCATAGGGACCCATAGAGACCCATAGAGACCCATAGGGACCCCATAGAGACCCATAGAGACCCCATAGAGACCCATAGAGACCCCACAGACCCCATAGACCCCATAGAGACCCCATAGGGACCCATAGAGACACATAGAGACCAATAGAGACCCATAGAGACCCATAGAGACCACATAGAGACCCATAGAGACCCATAGAGACCACATAGAGACCCATAGGGACCCCATAGAGACCCCATAGAGACCCATAGGGACCCATAGAGACACATAGAGACCAATAGAGACCCATAGAAACCCCAAATACCCTACAGACCCCACAGGGACCCATAGAAACCCCATAGACCCCATAGAGACCCATAAGAGACCCCATAGAGACCCATAGGGACCCATAGAGACCCTATACCGACCCCATATACCCATAGAGACCCATAGGGACACATAGAGACCCATAGAGACCCCACAGACCCCATAGACCCCATTGACAACCCATAGAAACCCCATAGGGACACATAGAGACCCACAGAAACCCCATAGAGACCCTTAGGAACCCACAGAGACCCATAGAGACCCATAGGGACCCATAGAGACCCATAGAGACCCATAGAGACCCTATAGAGACCCCGTATACCCATAGAGACCCATAGAGACCCCATAGACCCCATATACCCATAGTGACCCATAGGGACCCCATAGACCCCATATACCCATAGAGACCCTATAGAGACCCCGTATACCCATAGAGACCCATAGAGACCCCATAGACCCCATAGAGACTCATAGGGACCCATAGAGACCCACAGAGATCCATAGAGACCCCATAGACCCCATATACCCATAGAGACCCATAGGGACACATAGAGACCCATAGACCCCATAGAGACCCACAGAGACCCTATAGCGACCCCATATACCCATAGAGACCCATAGAGACCCCATATACCCATAGAGACCCATAGACCCCATAGAGACCCCATAGAGACCCTTGGGGGGCTCCCACTGCAGCTGCGCGTTGCTGCCCCACACCTCCACCACCTGCACCGCTTGTGGGGCACCGGGACGCTCTGCCCCATAGGGACACATAGAGACCCCATAAGAGACCCCATAGGGACACATAGAGACCCATAGGGAACCATAGAGACCCATAGGGACACACAGGGACCCATAGAGACCCATAGGGACACATAGAGACACATAGGGACCCATAGAGACACATAGAGACCCATAGGGACCCATAGGGACCCATAGAGACCCACAGAGATCCATAGGGACCCCATATACCCATAGAGACCCATAGGGACACATAGAGACCCATAGACCCCATAGAGACCCATAGAGACCCCAAAGACCCATGTAGACCCCCAAATAACCCATAGAGACCCATAGAGACCCATAGAGACCCCATAGAGACCCATAGAGACCCATAGAGACCCATAGAGACCCATAGAGACCCTATAGAGACCCCGTATACCCATAGAGACCCATAGAGACCCCATAGACCCCATAGAGACTCATAGGGACCCATAGAGACCCATAGAGACCCACAGAGATCCATAGAGACCCCATAGACCCCATATACCCATAGAGACCCATAGAGACACAAAGAGACCCATAGACCCCATAGAGACCCACAGAGACCCTATAGCGACCCCATATACCCATAGAGACCCATAGAGACCCCATAGGGACCCATAGAGATCCATAGAGACCCCATAGAGACCCTTGGGGGGCTCCCACTGCAGCTGCGCGTTGCTGCCCCACACCTCCACCACCTGCACCGCTTGTGGGGCACCGGGACGCTCTGCCCCATAGATGGGAATGTCAGACCCATAGGGACACATAGGGACCCCAAAGAGACCCACAAAGACCCCATAGACCCATATAGACCCATATAGACCACATAGACCACCATATACCCATAGAGAACCCATAGAGACCCATAGAGACCCCATAGAGACCCATAGAGATCCCATAGCGACCCATAGAAACACATGGGGACCCATAGAGACCCATAGGGACACATAGAAACCCCATACACCCCATAGACACCCCATAGAGATGCATAGGGACCCATAGGGACACATAGGGACCCCAAAGACCCCATAGAGACCCACAGAGACCCCCAAAGACCCCATATACCCATAGGGACCCATAGGGACACATATAGACCAATAGGGACCCCCAAAACCCCATAGACCCCATATGGACCCATAGAGACCCATAGGGACCCATAGAGACCCCATATACCCATAGGGACCCCATAGAGACCCTTGGGGGGCTCCCACTGCAGCTGCGCGTTGCTGCCCCACACCTCCACCACCTGCACCGCTTGTGGGGCACCGGGACGCTCTGCCCCATAGGGAAACATAGAGACCCCATAGAGACCCCATAGGGACAAATAGAGACCCCATAGAGACCCATAGAGACCCCATAGACCCCATAGAGACCCATAGGGACCCATAGAGACCCATAGGGACACATAGGGACCCATAGAGACCCCATATACCCATAGAGACCCATAGGAACAAACAGAGACCCCATAGAGACCCCACTGACCCCACAGACCCCATAGACCCCATAGGGATCCCATAGAGACCCCAAAGACCCCATATACCCATAGAGACCCATAGAGACCCCACAGAGATCCATAGAGACCCCATAGACCCCATATACCCATAGAGACCCCATAGGGACACATAGAGACCCATAGAGACCCCACAGACCCCATAGACCCATAGGGACCCATAGGAACCCATAGAGACCCCAAAGACCCGATAGGGACCCATAGAGACCCATAGGGACACATAGAGACCCATAGAGACCCATAGAGACCCACAGGGACCCATAGAGACCCCACTGACCCCACAGACCCTATAGACCCCATAGAGACCCATAGAGACCCCATATACCCATAGGGACCCCATAGGGACCCATAGCGACCCTTGGGGGGCTCCCACTGCAGCTGCGCGTTGCTGCCCCACACCTCCACCACCTGCACCGCTTGTGGGGCACCGGGACGCTCTGCCCCATAGGGAAACATAGAGACCCCATAAGAGACCCCATAGAGACACACAGAGACATATAGAGACCCATAAGGACTCATAGAGACCCATAGAGACCCAAAGACCCCATAGAGACCCATAGAGACCCATAGAGACCCCATAGACCCCATAGAGACCCACAGAGACCCATAGAGACCCATAGAGACCCCATAGGGACCCATAGAGACACATAGAGACACATAGAGACCCATAAAGACCCCATAGAGACCCCAAATACCCCACAGACCCCATAGAGACCCATAGAGACCCCATAGGGACCCATAGAGACCCATAGAGACCCCATAGGGACCCATAGAGACCCATAGGGACCCCATGGAGACCCCATAGAGACCCATAGAGACCCCATAGAGACGCATAGGGATCCATAGAAACCCCATAGACCCCATAGAGACCCATAGAGACCCATGGGGACACATAGGAACCCATAGAGACCCCAAAGACCCCATAGAGACCCATAGAGACCCCAAAGACCCCATAGAGACCCATAGAGACCCATAGAGACCCCATAGACCCCATAGAGACCCATGGGGACACATAGGAACCCATAGAGACCCCAAAGACCCCATAGAGACCCATAGAGACCCCATATACCCATAGAGACCCATAGAGACCCCATAGAGACCCATAGAGACCCCAAAGACCCATGTAGACCCCCAAATAACCCATAGAGACCCATAGGGACCCCATAGAGACCCATAGAGACCCATAGAGACCCCATAGAGACCCTTGGGGGGCTCCCACTGCAGCTGCGCGTTGCTGCCCCACACCTCCACCACCTGCACCGCTTGTGGGGCACTGGGACGCTCTGCCCCATAGGGAAACATAGAGACCCCATAGGGACACATAGAGACCCCATAGAGACCCCATAGAGACTCATAGGGACCCATAGAGACCCCATAGAGACCCATAGAGACCCATAGAGACCCCATAGAGACCCATAGGGACCCATAGGGACACATAGAGACCCCATACACCCCATAGACACCCCATAGAGATGCATAGGGACCCATAGGGACACATAGGGACCCCAAAGACCCCATAGAGACCCACAGAAACCCCCAAAGACCCCATATACCCATAGGGACCCATAGGGACACATAGAGACCCATAGGGACCCCCAAAACCCCATAGACCCCATAGGGACCCATAGAGACCCATAGAGACCCATAGAGACCCATAGAGACCCATAGGGACCCATAGGGACCCATAGAGACCCATAGGGACCCATAGACCCCATAGAGACCCATAGAGACCCCATAGAGACCCCATAGACCCCATAGAGACCTATAGTTACCCCAAATACCCATAGAGACCCACAGACCCCATAGGAACCCACAGAGACCCATAGAGACCCCATATACCCATAGAGACCCCATAGAGACCCCATAGGGACCCAAAGAGGCACATAGAGACCCATAGAGACCCCATAGAGACCCATAGAGACCCATAGAGACCCATAGAGACCCCCAAAACCCCACAGACCCCATAGAAACCCCATAGAGACCCCATAGAGACCCATAGAGACCCATAGAGACCCATAGGGACCCATAGAGACCCATAGGGACCCATAGACCCCATAGAGACCCATAGAGACCCATAGAGACCCCACAGAGACCCCATAGACCCCATAGAGACCTATAGTTACCCCAAATACCCATAGAGACCCACAGACCCCATAGGAACCCACAGAGACCCATAGAGACCCCATAGAGACCCCATAGGGACCCATAGGGACACATAGAGACCCAGAGACCCCATAGAGACCCATAGGGACCCATAGGGACACATATAGACCCCAAAAACCCCATAGATCCCCCCTATATATCTCTATATAAGGTCCTCCCAGGTCGCACCTACAACCCGCAGCCTCAAGGTGGCGCTGTCCGCCATGTTCTCGATGCGCACAGTGATGAGACCCATAGAGACCCCATAGAGACCACATAGGGACCCATAGAGACCCATAGGGACCCATAGAGACCCCATAGGGACCCATAGAGACCCATAGGAACCCATAGGGACCCATAGAGACCCATAGGAACCCATAGGGACCCATAGAGACACATAGGAACCCATAGAGACCCATAGGAACCCATAGGGACCCATAGAGACCCATAGAGACCCATAAGGACCCATAGAGACCCATAGGGACCCATAGGGACACATAGAGACCCCATATACCCCATAGACACCCCATAGAGATGCATAGGGACCCATAGGGACACATAGGGACCCCAAAGACCCCATAGAGACCCACAGAAACCCCCAAAGACCCCATATACCCATAGGGATCCATAGGGACACATAGAGACCCATAGGGACCCCCAAAACCCCATAGGGACCCCATAGGGACCCATAGAGACCCCAAAGACCCGATAGGGACCCCCAAAACCCCATAGACCCCATAGGGACACATAGAGACCCATAGACCCCATAGAGACCCACAGAGACCCTATAGCGACCCCATATACCCATAGTGACCCATAGGGACCCATAGAGACCCCATATACCCATAGAGACCCATAGAGACCCTTGGGGGGCTCCCACTGCAGCTGCGCGTTGCTGCCCCACACCTCCACCACCTGCACCGCTTGTGGGGCACTGGGACGCTCTGCCCCATAGGGAAACATAGAGACCCCATAGGGACACATAGAGACCCCATAGAGACCCATAGAGACCCCATAGTCCCCATAGAGACCCATAGGGACCCATAGAGACCCATAGGGACCCATAGGGACCCATAGAGACCCATAGAGACCCATAGGGACCCATAGAGACCCCATAGAGACCCATAGAAACACATAGAGACCCATAGGGACCCATAGGGACCCATAGAGACCCCATACACCCCATAGACACCCCATAGAGATGCATAGGGACCCATAGGGACCCATAGGGACCCCAAAGACCCCATAGAGACCCACAGAGACCCCCAAAGACCCCATATACCCATAGGGACCCATAGGGACACATAGGGACCCCAAAGACCCCATAGAGACCCACAGAGACCCCCAAAGACCCCATATACCCATAGGGACCCATAGGGACACATAGGGACCCCAAAGACACCATAGAGACCCACAGAGACCCCCAAAGACCCCATATACCCATAGGGATCCATAGGGACCCATAGAGACCCATAGGGACACATAGAGACCCCACATAGACCCATAGAGACCCCAAAGACCCATGTAGACCCCCAAATAACCCATAGAGACCCATAGGGACCCATAGGGAAACATAGGAACCCCATAGGGACCCATAGCGACCCTTGGGGGGCTCCCACTGCAGCTGCGCGTTGCTGCCCCACACCTCCACCACCTGCACCGCTTGTGGGGCACCGGGACGCATAGAGACCCATAGATGGGAATGTCAGACCCATAGGGACACACAGGGACACATAGAGACCCCATAGGGACCCCCAAAACCCTATAGACTCCATAGGGACCCCATAGAGACCCATAGAGACCCCATAGAAACCCCATAGGGACCCATAGGAACCCATAGAGACCCATAGAGACCTATAGAGTCCCATAGAGACCCCATCAACCCTACAGACCCCATTGACAACCCATAGAAACCCCATAGGGACACATAGAGACCCATAGAGACCCCAAAGAGACCCATAGCGACCCCATAGACCCATAGAGACCTATAGATACCCCAAATACCCATAGAGACCCCATAGGGACCCATAGACACCCATAGTCCCCATAGAGACCCATAGGTACCCATAGAGACCCCATAGAGACCCCAAGTCCCCTAAAAGAGACTCCCAAAGACCCCATAGGGACCCGCAGCGACCTCATAGGGACCCATAGAGACCCATAGAGACCCATAGGAACCCATAGAGACCCATAGATACCCATAGGAACCCATAGAGACCCATAGAGACCCATAGAGACCCATAGGGACCCCATGGAGACCCATAGGGACCCACAGAGACCCCACAGAACCCCATATACCCATAGGGACCCATAGGGACCCATAGAGACCCATAGAGAACAATAGAGACCCATAGGAACCCATAGGGACCCATAGAGACCCATAGAGACCCATAGAGACCCCACAGACACTATAGAACCCATAGACCCCATAGAGACCCCATAGACCCAATAGAGACCCATAGAGACCCATAGGGACCCATAGGGACCCATAGAGACCCATAGAGACCACATAGAAACCCATAGGGACCCACAGAGACCCCATAGAGACCCATAGAGACCCCATAGAGACCCATAGAGACCCCATAGAGACCCATAGGGACACATAGAGACCCCATAGGGACCCATAGAGACCCCATAGAGACCCATAGGGACCCATAGAGACCCAATAGAGACCCATAGAGACCCCATATGGACCCATAGAGACCCACAGAGACCCATAGAGACCCCATAGAGACCCCACAGACACTATAGAACCCATAGACCCCATAGAGACCCCATAGACCCAATAGAGACCCATAGAGACCCCATAGGGACCCATAGGGACCCATAGAGACCACATAGAAACCCATAGGGACCCACAGAGACCCCATAGAGACCCATAGAGACCCATAGGGACCCATAGAGACCCCATAGAGACCCATAGAGACCCCACAGACCCCAAAGTCCCCATAGAGACCCATAGAGACCCTATAGAGACCCATAGAGACCCCACAGACCCCATAGTCCCCATAGAGACCCATAGAGACCCCACAGAGACCCATAGGGACCCATGGAGACCCCATAGACCCCATATACCCATAGGGACCCATAGGGACACATAGAGACCCCATAGAGACCCCACAGACCCTATAGACCCCATAGAGACCCTATAGACCCCATAGAGACCCCATAGAGACCCATAGACCCCATAGAGACCCATAAGGACCCATAGAGACTCATAGGGACCCACAGAGTCTCATTGAGACCCATAGATAACCCAAAAACCCCATAGAGACCCCAAAAACCCCATAGATCCCCCCTATATATCTATATAAGGTCCTCCCAGGTCGCACCTACAACCCGCAGCCGCAAGGTGGCGCTGTCCGCCATGTTCTCGATGCGCACAGTGATGAGACCCATAGAGACCCCATAGAGACCCCATAGGGACCCATAGAGACCCCATAGGGACCCATAGAGACCCACAGAGACCCATAGAGACCCCATAGAGACCCCACAGACACTATAGAACCCATAGACCCCATAGAGACCCCATAGACCCAATAGAGACCCATAGAGACCCCATAGGGACCCATAGGAACCCATAGAGGCCCAATAGAGACCCATAGAGACCCATAGGGACCCCATAGAGACCCCATAGAGACCCATAGAGACCCCCAAAGACCCCATATACCCATAGGGACCCATAGGGAAACATAGAGACCCACAGAGACCCCATAGAGACCCATAGAGACCCCATAGAGACCCATAGGGACACATAGAGACCCCATAGGGACCCATAGAGACCCCATAGAGACCCATAGGGACCCACAGAGACCCCATAGAGACCCATAGAGACCCCATAGAGACCCATAGAGACCCCATAGGGACCCATAGGGACACATAGAGACCCCATAGGGACCCATAGAGACCCCATAGAGACCCATAGGGACCCATAGAGACCCATACGAACCCATAGGGACCCATAGAGACCCATAGAGACCCATAGAGACCCCATAGAGACCCATAGAGACCCCATAGAGACCCATAGGGACACATAGAGACCCATAGGAACCCATAGGGACCCATAGAGATTCATAGGAACCCATAGGGACCCATAGGAACCCATAGTGACCCACAGAGACCCCATAGTGACCCATAGAGACCCCATAGGGACCCATAGAGACCCACAGAGACCCATAGAGACCCCATAGAGACCCCACAGACACTATAGAACCCATAGACCCCATAGAGACCCCATAGACCCAATAGAGACCCATAGAGACCCATAGAGACCCATAGAGACCCATAGGGACCCCATAGAGACCCCATAGAGACCCATAGAGACCCCATAGGGACCCATAGGGACACATAGAGACCCAGAGACCCCATAGACCCCATAGGGACCCATAGAGACCCCATAGAGACCCATAGAGACCCCATAGGGACCCATAGAGACCCCATAGAGACCCATAGGGACCCATAAAGACCCCACAGACCCCATAGACCCCATAGAGACCCATAGAGACCCCATAGGGACCCATAGAGACCCATAGGGACCCATAGAGACCACATAGAGACCCATAGGGACCCCATAGAGACCCATAGAGACCACATAGAGACCCATAGGGACCCATAGGGACACATAGAGACCCCATAGAGACCCCACAGACCCTATAGACCCCATAGACCCCATAGAGACCCCATAGACCCCATAGAGACCCCATAGAGACCCATAGGGACACATAGAGACCCCATAGACCCAATAGAGACCCATAGAGACCCCATAGGGACCCATAGGGACCCATAGAGACCCAATAGAGACCCATAGAGACCCATAGGGACCCCATAGAGACCCCATAGAGACCCATAGAGACCCCATAGAGACGCATAGAGACCCCATAGAGACCTATAGATACCTCAAATACCCACAGAGACCCCATAGAGACCCATAGAGACCCCATAGAGACCCCATAGAGACCCATAGAGACCCATAGAGACCCTATAGAGACCCATAGAGACCCCATATACCCATAGGGACCCACAGAGACCCTATAGCGACCCCATATACCCATAGAGACCCATAGGGACCCATAGAGACCCCAAAGACCCATAGAGACCAATAGAGACCCATGGGGACCCATAGGGACCCATAGAGACCCCATAGAGACCCTATAGAGAACCCAAATACCCACAGAGACCCCATAGAGATTCATAGAGACCCATAGACCCCATAGGGACCCCACAGAGACCCATAGGGACACATAGAGACCCCATAGGGACCCATAGAGACCCCATAGAGACCCATAGAGACACATAGAGACCCATAGGGACCCCATAGAGACCCATAGAGACCCATAGAGACCCATAGAGACCCATAGAGACCCCATAGGGACCCCACAGACACTATAGAATCCATAGACCCCATAGAGACCCTATAGACCCAATAGAGACCCATAGAGACCCCATAGGGACCCATAGGGACCCATAGAGACCCAATAGAGACCCATAGAGACCCCATAGAGACCCATAGAGACCCCATAGGGACCCATAGAGACACATAGAGACACATAGAGACCCATAGAGACCCCATAGAGACCCCAAATACCCCACAGACCCCATAGAGACCCATAGGGACCCATAGAGATCCCATAGACCCATAGAAACCCCCAAAACCCCACAGACCCCATAGAAACCCCATAGAGACCCCATAGAGACCCATAGAGACCCCATAGGGACCCAAAGAGGCACATAGAGACCCATAGAGACCCCATAGAGACCCATAGAGACCCATAGAGACCCATAGAAACCCATAGAGACCCATAGAGACCCATAGAGACCAATAGGAACCCCATAGGAACCCACAGAGACCCATAGAGACCCCATATACCCATAGAGACCCCATAGAGACCCCATAGGGACCCATAGGGACACATAGAGACCCAGAGACCCCATAGAGACCCATAGGGACCCATAGGGACACATAGAGACCCAGAGACCCCATAGAGACCCATAGGGACCCATAGGGACACATATAGACCCCAAAAACCCCATAGAGACTCCCTATATATCTCTATATAAGGTCCTCCCAGGTCGCACCTACAACCCGCAGCCGCAGGGTGGCGCTGTCCTCCATGTTCTCGATGCGCACAGTGATGACGTAATTTCCGGACATCTCTCTAGTCGCCGACCGGATGAAGAACACCGAGTCCACTTCCGATGTCCTGGTTTGGACTTCCGGCGGAAGTGGGCCTCCCTCCCGTGTCCACGTGACTTGGGGGCGGGGCTTACCCTATATGGGGTTATATGGGATTTAATGGGGTTTAATGGGATTTAATGGGGTTATATGGGATTTAATGGGGTTTAATGGGGTTATATGGGGTTATATGGGATTATATGGGGTTATGTGGGGTTATATGGGGTTATATGGGGTTATATGGGGTTACATGGGGTTATATGGGGTTATATAGGGTTATATGGGGTCTATGGGGTTATATGGGGTTATATGGGGTTATATGGGATTTAATGGGGTTATATGGGGTATATGGGGTTATATGGGATTATATGGGGTTATATAGGGGTTATATGGGGTTATATGGGGTTATATGGGGGGATATGGGGTTATATGGGGTTATATGGGGTTATATGGGTTATATGGGGTTATATAGGGGGTATATGGGGTTATATGGGGATATATGGGGTTATATGGGGTTATATGGGGTTATATGGGGTTTAATGGGGTTATATGGGATATATGGGGTTATATGGGGTTATATGGGGTTATATGGGGTTATATGGGGTTATATGGGGTTATATGGGGTTATATATGGGGTTATATGGGGTTATATGGGGTTATATGGGGTTATATGGGGTTATATGGGGTATATGGGGTTATATGGGGTTATATGGGGTTATATGGGGTTATATGGGGATATATGGGGTTATATGGGGTTATATGGGGTTATATGGGGTTATATGGGGTTATATGGGGTTATATGGGGTTATATGGGGGTATATGGGGTTATATGGGGTTATATGGGGTTCTATGGGGTTATATGGGGTTATATGGGGTTATATGGGGTTATATGGGGTTATATGGGGATATATGGGGTTATATGGGGTTATATGGGGTTATATGGGGTTATATGGGGGATCTATGGGTTATATGGGGTTATATGGGATTATATGGGGTTATATGGGGCTATATGGGGTTATATGGGATTATATGGGGTTATATGGGGCTATATGGGATCTATGGGGTATATGGGGTTATATAGGGGATCTATGGGATATATGGGGTTATATGGGGATCTATGGGGCAGCTGTACCTGGAAGGGGATGACGAGGTTGACCTGCTCCCCCACTCGTCTCATGTAGGTCTGACGCAGGTGACGGGGGAGGCGGATCTTGGGGCGTTCTATGGGGCGCAATGGGGCAGGGTGACCCATAGGGACACATAGGGACCCATAGGGACACATAGAGACCCATAGGGACCCATAGGGACACATAGAGACCCATAGGGACCCATAGGGACCCATAGGGACACATAGGGACCCATAGAGACCCATAGAGACCCATAGGGACCCATGGGATCTTGGGGCGTTCTATGGGGCGCAATGGGGCAGGGTGACCCATAGGGAAACATAGGGACCCATAGGGACCCCATAGGGACCCATAGAGACCCATAGAGACCCCATGGAGACCCATAGGGACCCATAGGGACCCATAGAGACCCATATAGACACATTGGAACCCATAGAGACCCATAGGGACACATAGGGACACATAGGGACCCATAGGGACCCATAGGGACACATAGGGACCCATAGAGACCCATAGAGACCCATAGGGACCCATAGAGACCCATAGGGACCCATAGGGACCCATAGAGACCCATAGAGACCCATAGAGACCCATAGGTACCCATAGGGACCCATAGGGACCCATAGGGACCCATAGAGACCCATAGGGACCCATAGAGACCCATAGAGACCCATAGGTACCCATAGGGACCCATAGAGACCCATAGGGACCCATAGGGACCCATAGGGATACATAGGGACCCATAGAGACCCATAGAGACCCATAGAGACCCATAGGGACCCATAGAGACCCATAGGGACCCATAGGGACCCATAGGGATACATAGGGACCCATAGAGACCCATAGAGACCCATAGAGACCCATAGGGACCCATAGAGACCCATAGAGACCCATAGGGACCCATAGAGACCCATAGAGACCCATAGGGACCCATAGAGACCCATAGGGACCCATAGGGACCCATAGAGACCCATAGGGACCCATAGGATCTTGGGGCGTTCTATGGGGCGCAATGGGGCAGGGTGACCCATAGGGAAACATAGGGACCCCATAGGGACCCATAGAGACCCATAGAGACCCCATGGAGACCCATAGGGACCCATAGGGACCCATAGGGACCCATAGAGACCCATAGGGACCCATAGGGACCCATAGGGACCCATAGAGACCCATAGAGACCCATAGGGACCCATAGGGACCCCATAGGGACACATAGAGATACATAGGGTCCCATAGGGACCCATAGAGACCCATAGAGACCCATAGGGACCCATAGGATCTTGGGGCGTTCTATGGGGCGCAATGGGGCAGGGTGACCCATAGGGAAACATAGGGACCCATAGGGACCCCAAAGACCCCATAGGGACACATAGAGACCCCATAGGGACCCATAGAGACCCATAGGGACCCATAGAGACCCATAGAGACCCATAGAGACCCATAGGGACCCATAGAGACACATAGAGACCCCATAGAGACCCATAGGGACCCATAGGGACCCATAGGATCTTGGGGCGTTCTATGGGGCGCAATGGGGCAGGGTGACCCATAGGGAAACATAGGGACCCCATAGGGACACATAGAGACCCATGGAGACCCCACAGAGACCCATAGGGACCCATAGGGACCCCATAGGGATACATAGGGACCCATAGAGACCCATAGGGACCCATAGGGACCCATAGAGACCCATAGGATCTTGGGGTGCTCTATGGGGTGCAGTGGGGCAGGGTGACCCATAGGGAAACATAGGGACCCCATAGAGACCCATAGGGACACATAGAGACCCATAGAGACCCATAGGGACCCATAGAGACACATAGAGACCCATAGGGACACATAGGGACCCATAGGGACCCATAGAGACCCATAGGATCTTGGGGTGTTCTATGGGGCGCAATGGGGCAGGGTGACCCATAGGGAAACATAGGGACCCATAGGGACACATAGAGACACATAGGGACCCATAGGAACCCATAGGGACCCATAGGGACCCATAGAGACCCATAGGGACCCATAGAGACCCATAGTGACACAGAGACCCATAGAGACCCATAGGGACCCATAGAGACCCATAGGGACCCATAGGGACCCATAGAGACCCATAGAGACCCATAGAGACCCATAGGGACCCATAGGGACCCATAGGGATACATAGGGACCCATAGAGACCCATAGAGACCCATAGGGACCCATAGGGACCCATAGAGACCCATAGAGACCCATAGGGACCCATAGAGACCCATAGAGACCCATAGGATCTTGGGGCGTTCTATGGGGCGCAATGGGGCAGGGTGACCCATAGGGAAACATAGGGACCCCATAGAGACCCCAAAGACCCCATAGGGACACATAAAGACCCCATAGGGACCCATAGAGACCCATAGGGACCCATAGGGACACATAGAGACCCATAGAGACACATAGGGACCCATAGGGACCCATAGGGACACATAGAGACCCATAGAGACCCATAGAGACACATAGGGACACATAGGGACCCATAGAGCCCCATAACCACCCATAACCACCCGATAGAGCCCCATAGAGCCCCATAATGACCCATAACCACCCCATAGACCCCATATCCACCCCATAGAGCCCCATAGCCACCCCATAGAGCCCCATACCCACCCCATAGAGCCCCATAGAGTCCCATAATGACCCATACCCACCCCATAGAGCCCCATAATGACCCATAGCCACCCCATAGAGCCCCATAACCACCCCATAGAGCCCCATAGCCACCCCATAGAGCCCCATAGCCACCCCATAGAGCCCCATAGCCACCCCATAGAGCCCCATAGAGCCCCATAATGACCCATACCCACCCCATAGAGCCCCATAATGACCCATAACCACCCCATAGCGCCCCATATCTGCCCCATAGAGCCCATAATGACCCATAACCACCCCATAGAGCCCCATACCCACCCCATAGAGCCCCATAGAGCCCCATAATGACCCATAGCCACCCCATAGAGCCCCATCCCCACCCCATAGCGCCCCATATCCCCCCCATAATGACCCATAACCACCCCATAGAGCCCCATAGAGCCCCATAATGACCCATAGCCACCCCATAGAGCCCCATAGTGACCCATAACCACCCCATAGAGCCCCATAATGACCCATACCCACCCCATAGAGCCCCATAAACCCCATAGAGCCCCATAGCCACCCCATAGAGCCCCATAATGACCCATACCCACCCCATAGCCACCCATAACCACCCCATAGAGCCCCATAGAGCCCCATAATGACCCATAACCACCCCATAGAGCCCCATAATGATCCATCCCCACCCCATAGCACCCCATAGAGCCCTATAGCGCCCCATAGAGCCCCATATCTGCCCCATATCAGCCCCATATCTGCCCCATAGCGCCCCATAGCGCCCCATAGATGCCCTTACCCACGATCTCCCTGATGGTGACGGGCTGGGCCATGGTGGCCCATAACCACCCCATAGAGCCCCATAACCACCCCATAGAGCCCCATAATGACCCATACCCACCCCATACCCACCCCATAGCACCCCATATCCGCCCCATAGAGCCCCATAGTGACCCATACCCACCCCATAGCCCCCCATACCCACCCCATAGAGCCCCATAACCCCCCCATAATGACCCATACCCACCCCATAGAGCCCCATAATGACCCATAACCACCCCATAGAGCCCCATACCCACCCCATAGAGCCCCATAATGACCCATAACCACCCCATAGAGCCCCATAATGACCCATACCCACCCCATAGAGCCCCATAATGACCCATACCCACCCCATAGCCACCCATAACCACCCCATAGAGCCCCATAGAGCCCCATAATGACCCATACCCACCTCATTGAGCCCCATAGAGCCCCATAATGACCCATAACCCTCCAATAGCGCCCCATAGAGCCCCATAGCCCCCCATAACCACCCTATAGAGCCCCATAGCCACCCCTAACCCCCCCATAATGACCCATACCCACCCCATAACCACCCCATAGCCCCCCATAACCACACCATAGAGCCCCATAGAGCCCCATAGCCCCCCATAACCCCCCATAGAGCCCCATAATGACCCATAGAGCCCCATAACCCCCCCATAATGACCCATAGCCACCCCACAGAGCCCCATAGCACCCCATACCCATACCCATAGAGCCCCATAATGACCCATAGCCACCCCATAGAGCCCCATAATGACCCATAACCACCCCATAGCCCCCCATACCCACCCCATAGAGCCCCATAACCCCCCCATAATGACCCATAACCACCCCATAACCCCCCCATAATGACCCATACCCACCCCATAGAGCCCCATAGTGACCCATACCCACCCCATAGAGCCCCATAGAGCCCCATAGCCACCCTTAACCACCCCATAGAGCCCCATAATGACCCATAGCCACCCCATAGCGCCCCATAGCGCCCCATACCCACCCCATAGAGCCCCATAACCACCCCATAGCCCCCCATACCCACCCCATAGAGCCCCATAGCCCCCCATAACCACCCCATAGAGCCCCATAGGCCCCCATAACCACCCCATAGAGCCCCATAGAGCCCCATAGAGCCCCATAATGACCCATAGAGCCCCATAGTGCCCCATAGAACCCCATACCCACCCCATAGAGCCCCATAATGACCCATAGCCACCCCATAGAGCCCCATAATGACCCATAACCACCCCACAGAGCCCCATACCCACCCCACAGAGCCCCATAATGACCCATACCCACCCCATACCCACCCCATAGAGCCCCATAATGACCCATACCCACCCCATAGAGCCCCATAGAGCCCCATACCCACCCCATAGAGCCCCATAATGACCCATAACCACCCCATAGCCCCCCATACCCACCCCATAGAGCCCCATACCCACCCCATACCCACCCCATAGCGCCCCATATCTGCCCCATAGCCCCCCATAACCACCCCATAGAGCCCCATACCCACCCCATAGCGCCCCATAGCGCCCCATAGAGCCCCATAGCCCCACATAACCACCCCATAGCGCCCCATAGACACCCTTAACCACCCCATAGAGACCCATAGCCACCCATAACCCCCCATAGAGCCCCATAACCACCCCATAGCCCCCCATAACCACCCCATAGAGTCCCATAATGACCCATAGCCACCCCATAGAGCCCCATAGCCACCCCATAGAGCCCCATAATGACCCATAACCCTCCAATAGCGCCCCATAGCGCCCCATAGAGCCCCATATTCCCTTACCCACGATCTCCCTGATGGTGACGGGCTGGGCCATGGTGACCCATAACCACCCCATAGAGCCCCATAATGACCCATAACCACCCCATAGAGCCCCATAGAGCCCCATAATGACCCATAACCACCCCATAGCCCCCCATAACCACCCCATAGAGCCCCATAGCCACCCCATAGAGCCCCATAGTGACCCATAGAGCCCCATAAACCCCATAGAGCCCCATAGCCACCCCATAGCCACCCCATAGAGCCCCATACCCGCCCCATAGCCCCCCATACCCACCCCATAGAGCCCCATAATGACCCATAACCACCCCATAGAGCCCCATAATGTCCCATAACTACCCCATAGAGCCCCATAGAGCCCCATAACCACTCCATAGCCACCCATAACCCCCCATAGAGCCCCATAACCCCCCCATAATGACCCATAACCACCCCATAGAGCCCCATAAGCCCCCCATAATGACCCATAACCACCCCATAGAGCCCCATAGAGCCCCATAGCCACCCCATAGAGCCCCATAATGACCCATAGAGCCCCATAGAGCCCCATAACCACCCCATAGCCACCCCATAGAGCCCCATACCCACCCCATAGAGCCCCATAAACCCCATAGAGCCCCATAGCCACCCTTAACCACCCCATAGAGCCCCATAATGACCCATACCCACCCCATACCCACCCCATAGAGCCCCATAGCCCCCCATACCCACCCCATAGAGCCCCATAGCCCCCCATAACCACCCCATAGAGCCCCATAGAGCCCCATACCCACCCCATAGCGCCCCATAGCCCCCCATACCCACCCCTTAGAGCCCCATAGCCTCCCATAACCACCCCATAGAGCCCCATAGAGCCCCATAGCCCCCCATAGAGCCCCATATCTGCCCCATAGCTGCCCCATAGCTGCCCCCCATCCTTACCCACGATCTCCCTGATGGTGACGGGCTGGGCCATGGTGACCCATAACCACCCCATAGAGCCCCATAGAGCCCCATAGCCCCCCATAGCCCCCCATAATGACCCATAACCACCCCATAGAGCCCCATAGTGACCCATAGTGACCCATACCCACCCCATAGAGCCCCATAGTGACCCATAGTGACCCATACCCACCCCATAGAGCCCCATAGCCACCCATAACCCCCCATAGAGCCCCATAGCGCCCCATAGAGCCCCATAATGATCCATCCCCACCCCATATCACCCCATAGAGCCCCTTAGCGCCCCATAGCCCCCCATACCCACCCCATAGAGCCCCATACCCACCCCATAGAGCCCCATAGAGCCCCATAATGACCCATAGCCACTGCATAGAGCCCCATAGAGCCCCATAGCCCCCCATAACCACCCCATAGCCCCCCATAACCCCCCATAGAGCCCCATAGAGCCCCATAGACCCCCATAGAGCCCCATATCCGCCCCATAGAGCCCCATATTCCCTTACCCACGATCTCCCTGATGGTGACGGGCTGGGCCATGGTGGCTGGGGGGCTTTTCCCCGCCATGTTGACGCTGATGACCCTAAAAAGCAGCTTCTCCCCCGTGGGGAGACCCCGAACCGTCAGCCCACAGCGCTCAACCAGCTCCGTGTTGGCAGCCACCCACTCGTCAGCTATGGGGCAGAAGGTCAGTGGTTATGGGGCTGGGTTATGGGGCAGAGAGGGAGATGGGGGGCAGGGGATGGGGTTATGGGGCTGGGTTATAGGGCAGACATAGGGGTTTGGGGTCAGGGTATGGGGTAGGGGTCAGAGTATGGGGCTATGGGGCTGTGGGGCTGGGTTAGGGTTAGGGGTTGTGGGGCAGGGGCAGACTATGGGGTTGTGGGGCTGGGATAGGGGGCACAGGCAGGGTATGGGGTTGTGGGGCAGGATATGGGGGTAGGGGCCAGGGTATGGGGTTGTGGGGCTGGGATAGGGGGCAGGCTATGGGGTTATGGGGCTGGGATAGGGGTTAAAATATGGGGTTATGGGGCTGGGTTATGGGGCAGGGACAGGGTATGGGGTTGTGGGGCTGGGTTATGGGGCAGACTATGGGGTTCTGGGGCAGGGGATGGGGTTATGGGGCTGGGTTATGGGGCAGGGTATGGGGTTATGGGGCAGGGTATGGGGTTGTGGGGCAGGGTATGGGGTTGTGGGGCTGGGTTATGGGGCAGGGGATGGGGTAGCGCTCAACCAGCTCCGTGTTGGCAGCCACCCACTCGTCAGCTATGGGGGGAGATGGGGGGATATGGGGTTATGGGGCTGGGTTATGGGGCAGGTTATGGGGCTGTGGGGTAGGGGATGGGGTTATGGGGCAGGGATGGGGGTTAAACTATGGGGTTATGGGGCTGGGATAGGGGTTAAACTATGGGGTTATGGGGCTGGGATAGGGGGCAGGGTCTGGGTATGGGGTTGTGGGGCTGGGAAAGGGGGTTATGGGGCTGGGATAGGGGGCACAGGCAGGGTATGGGGTTGTGGGGCTGGGAAAGGGGGTTGTGGGGCTGGGTTATGGGGCAGGGGATGGGGTTGTGGGGCTGGGATAGGGGGCAGGGGTAGGGTATGGGGTTATGGGGCAGGGTATGGGGCAGGGGATGGGGTTATGGGGCTGGGATAGGGGGCACAGGCAGGGTATGGGGTTGTGGGGCTGGGTTGTGGGGCTGGGTTATGGGGCAGGTTATGGGGTTATGGGGCAGGGTATGGGGTTGTGGGGCAGGGTATGGGGTTGTGGGGCTGGGTTATGGGGCAGGTTATGGGGTAGCGCTCAACCAGCTCCGTGTTGGCAGCCACCCACTCGTCAGCTATGGGGGGAGATGGGGGGATATGGGGTTATGGGGCTGGGTTATGGGGCAGACTATGGGGTTATGGGGCAGGGGATGGGGTTGTGGGGCAGGGTATGGGGGGCAGACATAGGGGTGGGATATGGGGTTGTGGGGCTGGGTTATGGGGCAGGGGATGGGGGGCAGAGATAGGGGTGGGATATGGGGTTATGGGGCTGGGATAGGGGGCAGACATAGGGGTGGGATATGGGGTTGTGGGGCTGGGTTATGGGGCAGGGGATGGGGGGCAGAGATAGGGGTGGGATATGGGGTTATGGGGCTGGGTTATGGGGCAGATATAGGGGTTATGGGGCTGGGTTATGGGGCAGGGGATGGGGTTAGGGGGCAGGGGATGGGGGGCAGGGGCAGGGTATGGGGTTGTGGGGCTGGGTTATGGGGCTGGGATGGGGTTGTGGGGCAGGGTTATGGGGCAGGGGATGGGGGGCAGAGATAGGGGTGGGATATGGGGTTATGGGGCTGGGTTATGGGGCAGGGTATGGGGTTATGGGGCTGGGATAGGGGGTAGGGTCTGGGTATGGGGTTGTGGGGCAGGGTATGGGGTTATGGGGCTGGGTTATGGGGCAGACTATGGGGTAATGGGGCTGGGATAGGGGTTAAACTATGGGGTTATGGGGCTGGGTTATGGGGCAGGGGATGGGGGGCAGACTATGGGGTTATGGGGTTGGGTTATGTGGCAGACTATGGGGTTATGGGGCTGGGTTATGGGGCAGGGGATGGGGTTATGGGGCTGGGATATGGGGCAGGGACAGGGTATGGGGTTGTGGGGCAGGAAATGGGGTTATGGGGCAGGGTATGGGGTTATGGGGCAGGCTATGGGGCTGTGGGGTAGGGGTAGGGGTTATGGGGCAGGGTATGGGGTTGTGGGGCTGGGATAGGGGTTAAACTATGGTGTTATGGGGCAGGGAATGGGGTTATGGGGCTGGGATAGGGGGCAGGGTTAGGGTATGGGGTTGTGGGGCTGGGTTATGGGGCAGGGGATGGGGTTATGGGGCTGGGATAGGGGTTAAACTATGGGGTTATGGGGCTGGGATAGGGGGCAGGGGCAGGGTATGGGGTTGTGGGGCTGGGATAGGGGGCAGGGGCAGGGTATGGGGTTATGGGGCTGGGATAGGGGTTAAACTATGGGGTTATGGGGCAGGTTATGGGGTAGCGCTCAACCAGCTCCGTGTTGGCAGCCACCCACTCATCAGCTATAGGGCACAAGGACAGTGGTTATGGGGCTGGGTTATGGGGCAGACTATGGGGTTATGGGGCTGGGTTATGGGGCAGGGGATGGGGCTATGGGGCTGGGATAGGGGGTAGGGGCAGGGTATGGGGTTGTGGGGCTGGGATAGGGGGCAGGGGCAGGGTATGGGGTTGTGGGGCTGGGGATGGGGTTATGGGGCTGGGATAGGGGGCAGACTATGGGGTGGGATATGGGGTTATGGGGCTGGGTTATGGGGCTGGGATGGGGTTATGGGGCTGGCTTAGGGGGCAGGCTATGGGGTTATAGGGCTGGGTTATGGGGCAGGGTCTGGGTATGGGGCTGGGTTATGGGGCAGGGATGGGGTTGTGGGGCTGGGATAGGGGGCAGGGTATTGGGTTGTGGGGCTGGGATATGGGGTTATGGGGCTGGGATATGGGGCAGACTATGGGGTTATGGGGCTGGGATAGGGGTTAAACTATGGGGTTATGGGGCTGGGATAGGGGGTAGGGGTCAGGGTATGGGGTTATGGGGCTGGGTTATGGGGCAGGGTATGGGGTTATGGGGCTGGGATAGGGGGCAGGGGTAGGGGTAGGGGTTATGGGGCAGGGTATGGGGTTATGGGGCTGGGATAGGGGGCAGGGGCAGGGTATGGGGTTAGGGGGCAGGGGATGGGGTTATGGGGCAGGCTATGGGGCTGTGGGGTAGGGGTAGGGGTTATGGGGCTGGGATGGGGTTGTGGGGCTGGGATAGGGGTTAAACTATGGGGTTATGGGGCAGGGAATGGGGTTATGGGGCTGGGTTATGGGGCAGGGGATGGGGTTATGGGGCAGGGGATGGGGTTATGGGGCTGGGATAGGGGGTAGGGTCTGGGTATGGGGTTGTGGGGCAGGGTATGGGGTTGGGGTCAGGTATGGGGTTATGGGGCTGGGATAGGGGGCAGGGGCAGGGTATGGGGTTGTGGGGCTGGGTTATGGGGCAGACTATGGGGTTATGGGGCTGGGTTATGGGGCAGGGGATGGGGTTATGGGGCTGGGATGGGGGGCAGACTATGGGGTTATGGGGTTGTGGGGCAGGGTATGAGGTTGTGGGGTAGGGGATGGGGTTATGGGGCTGGGTTATGGGGCAGACTATGGGGCTGTGGGGTAGGGGTAGGGGTTATGGGGCAGGGGATGGGGTTATGGGGCTGGGATAGGGGGTAGGGTCTGGGTATGGGGTTGTGGGGCAGGCTTAGGGTTAGGGGCAGGGTTAGGGTTAGGGTATGGGGTTGTGGGGCTGGGTTATGGGGCAGGGTATGGGGTTATGGGGCTGGGTTATGGGGCAGGTTATGGGGTAGCGCTCAACCAGCTCCGTGTTGGCGGGTACCCACTCGTCAGCTATGGGGCACAAGGACAATGGTTAGGGGGCAGATATAGGGGTGGGATATGGGGTTATGGGGCTGGGATAGGGGGCAGGGGCAGGGTATGGGGTTGTGGGGCAGGGTATGGAGTTATGGGGCTGGGTTATGGGGCAGGAGATGGGGGGCAGAGATAGGGGTGGGATATGGGGTTATGGGGCTGGGATAGGGGGCAGGTTATGGGGCTGTTGGGTAGGGGTTGTGGGGCAGGCTATGGGGTTATGGGGCTGGGTTATGGGGCAGGGGATGGGGCTATGGGGCTGGTATAGGGGTTAAACTATGGGGTTATGGGGCTGGGATAGGGGGCAGGGGCAGGGTATGGGGTTATGGGGCTGGGTTATGGGGCAGGGGATGGGGTTATGGGGCTGGGTTATGGGGCAGACTATGGGGGTATGGGGCAGGATATGGGGCAGGATACGGGGTTATGGGGCTGGGATGGGGGGCAGACTATGGGGCTGTGGGGCTGGGTTATGGGGCAGGGTATGAGGTTGTGGGGTAGGGGATGGGGTTATGGGGCTGGGTTATGGGGCAGACTATGGGGTTATGGGGCTGGGATAGGGGGCAGACATAGGGGTGGGATATGGGGTTATGGGGCTGGGTTATGGGGCAGGGTATGGGGTTGTGGGGCAGGGTATGGGGTTATGGGGCTGGGATAGGGGGCAGGGACAGGGTATGGGGTTGTGGGGCTGGGTTATGGAGCAGGGTTAGGGTTAGCGGTTGTGGGGCAGGGGTAGGGGGCAAGGTATGGGGTTGTATGGGGTATCTATAGGGCAGATACGGGATATCTATGGGGCAGTGACTCACATCCCTCCTTGCACCACTCCACCAGGTATCTATGGGGTATCTATGGGGCAGCTATGGGGTATCTATGGGGTATCTATGGGGCAGCTATGGGCTATCTATGGGGTATCTATGGGGCAGCTATGGGGCAGCTATGGGGCAGCTATGGGGTATCTATGGGGCAGCTATGGGGCAGTGACTCACATCCCTCCTTGCACCACTCCACCAGGTATCTATGGGGCAGCTATGGGGTATCTATGGGGCACTCAGGCCTATCTATGGGGCAGCTATGGGGTATCTATGGGGCAGTGACTCACATCCCTCCTTGCACCACTCCACCAGGTATCTATGGGGTATCTATGGGGTATCTATGGGGCAGCTATGGGGCAGCTATGGGGCAGTGACTCACATCCCTCCTTGCACCACTCCACCAGGTATCTATGGGTTATCTATGGGGCAGCTATGGGGCAGTGACTCACATCCCTCCTCGCACCACTCCACCAGGTATCTATGGGGCAGCTATGGGGTATATACAGTTATCTATGGGGTATCTATGGGGTATCTATGGGGTAGCTATGGGGTATCTATGGGGCAGCTATGGGGCAGCTATGGGGCAGTGACTCACATCCCTCCTTGCACCACTCCACCAGGTATCTATGGGGTATCTATGGGGCACTCAGGCCTATCTATGGGGCAGCTATGGGGCAGCTATGGGGCAGCTATGGGGCAGTGACTCACATCCCTCCTTGCACCACTCCACCAGGTATCTATGGGGCAGCTATGGGGTATCTATGGGGCAGCTATGGGGCAGCTATGGGGTATCTATGGGGCAGCTATGGGGTCACACTGTAGGGTCATGTTATGGGGTCACCCTATGGGGCAGCTATAGGCTATCTATGGGGCACTCTGGTCTATCTATGGGGCACTCAGGCCTATCTATGGGCTATCTATGGGGCAGCTATGGGGCAGCTATGGGGCAGTGACTCACATCCCTCCTTGCACCACTCCACCAGGTATCTATGGGGTATCTATGGGTTATCTATGGGGCAGCTATGGGGCAGCTATGGGGCAGTGACTCACATCCCTCCTTGCACCACTCCACCAGGTATCTATGGGGCAGCTATGGGGTCACACTATAGGGTCATGTTATGGGGTCACCCTATGGGGCAGCTATGGGGTATCTATGGGGCACTCAGGCCTATCTATGGGGCAGCTATGGGGTCATACTATGGGGTCACACTATAGGGTATCTATGGGACAACTATGGGGTATCTATGGGGCAGCTATGGGGCAGCTATGGGGTATCTATGGGGCAGCTATGGGGCAGCTATGGGGTATCTATGGGGCAGCTATGGGCTATCTATGGGGCAGCTATGGGGCAGCTATGGGCTATCTATGGGGCAGCTATGGGGTATCTATGGGGCAGCTATGGGCTATCTATGGGTTATCTATGGGGCAGCTATGGGGCAGCTATGGGGCAGTGACTCACATCCCTCCTTGCACCACTCCACCAGGTATCTATGGGGCAGCTATGGGGTCACACTATGGGGTCATGTTATGGGGTCACCCTATGGGGCAGCTATGGGGTATCTATGGGGCACTCAGGCCTATCTATGGGGCAGCTATGGGGTCACACTATGGGGTTACACTATAGGGTATCTATGGGACAGCTATGGGGTATCTATGGGGCAGCTATGGGACAACTATGGGGTATCTATGGGGCAGCTATGGGGCAGCTATGGGCTATCTATGGGGCAGCTATGGGGCAGCTATGGGGTATCTATGGGGCAGCTATGGGGTATCTATGGGGCAGCTATGGGGCAGCTATGGGGTATCTATGGGGCAGCTATGGGGTATCTATGGGGCAGCTATGGGCTATCTATGGGGTATCTATGGGGCACTCAGGCCTATCTATGGGGCAGCTATGGTGTCACACTGTAGGGTCATGTTATGGGGTCACCCTATGGGGTATCTATGGGGCAGCTATGGGGCAGCTATGGGGCAGTGACTCACATCCCTCCTTGCACCACTCCACCAGGTACCCATCGACGCCCCCAGCCCCAATTCTCTCTGGGGGTCTCCATTTGATGGTGGCCGTCGTGTCCGTCACGTCCTCCAGGACAACGTGGGTCGGTTCACTCGTGGGGGCTGCCCCATAGAAACACATTGGGACCCATAGAGACACATTGGGACCCATAGAAACACATTGGGACCCATAGAGACACATTGGGACCCATAGAGACCCATTGGGACACATAGGGACCCATAGGGACCCATAGAGACCCATAGAAACACATTGGGACCCATAGGATCCCATAGAGACACATAGAGACCCATAGAGACACATAGAGACCCATAGAGACACACTGGGACCCATAGAGACACATTGGGACCCATAGAGACACATTGGGACCCATAGAGACACATAGAGACCCATAGGGACCCATAGGATCCCATAGAGACACATAGAGACCCATAGAGACACATAGAGACCCATAGAAACACATTGGGACCCATAGAGACACATTGGGACCCATAGAGACACATTGGGACCCGTAGAGACACATTGGGACCCATAGAGACACATAGAAACCCATAGAGACCCACTGTGACCCATAGAACCCCATACAGACCCATAGGGACCCATAGAAAGCCATAGAGACCCATAGAAAGCCATAGAGACCCATAGAGACCCATAGGGACCCATAGAAGCCCATAGAACCAGTCCCACCTCATAAAACCCCATAGAAACCCATGGAATCCCATAGAGACCCATAGAAAGCCATAGAGACCCATTGTGACCCATAGAACCCCATAGAGACCCATAGAGACCCATAGAGACACATAGAGACCCATAGAAACACATAGGGACCCATAGAGACACATTGGGACCTATAGAGACACATTGGGACCCATAGAACCAGTCCCACCCCATAAAACCCCATAGAAACCCATGGAATCCCATAGAGCCCCATAGAGACACGTTGGGACCCATAGAGACACATAGAGACCCATAGAGACACATTGGGACCCACAGAAACACACTGGGACCCATAGAGACACATTGGGACCCATAGAGACACATTGGGACCCATAGAGACACATTGGGACCCATAGAGACACATTGGGACCCATAGAGACACATTGGGACCCATAGAAACACATTGGGACCCATAGAGACACATAGAGACCCATAGAGACACATTGGGACCCATAGAAACACATTGGGACCCATAGAGACACATTGGGACCCATAGAATCCCATAGAGACCCTCAGAATCCCATAGAGACCCATAGGGACCCATAGGATCCCATAGAGACCCACAGAGACCCATAGAATCCCATAGAGACCCATAGAATCCCATAGAGACCCATAGAATCCCATAGAGACCCATAGAGACCCATAGAGACACATTGGGACCCATAGAGACTCATAGGGACCCATAGAGACCCATAGGGACCCATAGAAACTCATAGAGACCCATAGAATCCCATAGAGACCCACAGAGACCCATAGAGACCCATTGTGCCCCATAGAGACCCATAGAAACCCAGAGCAACCCATAGAAACCCATAGGGACCCCATAGAGACCCATAGAAACCCATTGGGACCCATAGAGACACATTGGGACCCATAGAAACACATTGGGACCCATAGAGACACATTGGGACCCATAGAGACACATAGAGACCCATAGAGACACATTGGGACCCATAGAAACACATTGGGACCCATAGAGACACATTGGGACCCATAGAGACACATTGGGACCCATAGAGACACATTGGGACCCATAGAAACACACTGGGACCCCATAGAGACCCATAGGGACCCATAGGGACCCATAGGGACCCATAGGATCCCATAGAGACACATAGAGACCCATAGAGACACATTGGGACCCATAGAAACACATTGGGACCCATAGGATCCCATAGAGACCCATAGAATCCCATAGAGACACATAGAGACCCATAGAGACACATTGGGACCCATAGAAACACATTGGGACCCATAGGATCCCATAGAGACCCATAGAATCCCATAGAGACCCATAGAATCCCATAGAGACCCATAGGGACCCATAGGATCCCATAGAGACACATAGAGACCCATAGAGACACATTGGGACCCATAGAACCCCATTGGGACCCATAGAACCCCATAGAACCCCCATAGAACCCCCAAACCCTCATAGGACCCCTATAGGACCCTGTAAGACCCCCATAATACCCCCAAATCCCCCCATAGGACCCCCATAAGACCCCCAAATCCCCCATAGAACCCTCATAGGACCCCCATAGAACCCCCCTATGGCCCCTATCCCCCCATAGGAACCCCATAGAACCCCCCTATGACCTGTATCCCCCTATAGGACCCCCATAAGACCCCCATAGGACCCCCATAGGACCCCCAAAACCCCCATAGGACCCGCATAGGACCCCCATAGAATCCCCAAACCCTCATAGGACCCCTATAGGACCCCATAGAACCCCCAAATCCCCCCATAGGACCCCTATGGCCCCTATACCCCCATAGGACCCCCCTATGACTCCTATGCCCCCATAGGACCCCCATAGAACCCCCCTATGACCCGTATCCCCCCATAGGACCCCCATAGAACCCCCATATGACTCCTATCCCCCCATAGAACCCCCATATGACCCCTATCCCCCCATAGTACCCCCCTATGGCCCCTATCCCCCCATAGCACCCCCATAGGACCCCATAGAACCCCCAAAACCCCCATAGGACCCCCCTATGACTCCTATCCCCCCCATAGGACCCCCCTATGATTCCTATCCCCTCATAGGACCCCCATAGGACCCCATAAGACCCCAAACCCTCATAGGACCCCCATAGGACCCCCATAGAATCCCCAATGGACCCTATCCCCCCATAGACCCCCCTATGTCCCCACCGATGGGCATGAAGGGCTGCGTGTTGTGGCTGGGCTGGGAGACCCCGATGGCGTTGACGGCGAAGACCCTCATCTCGTAGAAGACCCCCTCGATCATAGGACCCCCATAGGACCCCCATAGAACCCCCAAACCCCCATAGGACCCCCATAGAACCCCCAAACCCCCATAGGACCCCCATAGAACCCCCAAACCCCAATCAAGTCCCCCCTATCCGCCATAGGACCCCCATAGAACCCCCAAAACCCCCATAGGACCCCCATAGAACCCCCAAATCCCCCCATAGGACCCCCATAAGACCCCCATAGGACCCCCATAAGACCCCCAAAACCCCCATAGGACCCCCAAATCTCCCCATAGGACCCCCATAGAACCCCGTAAGACCCCCAAATCCCCCATAGGACCCCCATAAGACCCCCATAAGACCCCCAAATCCCCCATAGGACCCCCATAAGACCCCTATAGGACCCCCATAAGACCCCCAAATCCCCCCATAGGACCCCCATAGAACCCCCCTATGGCCCCTATCCCCCCATAGGATCCCCATAAGACCCCCAAACCCCCATAGGACCCCCATAGGACCCCCAAATCTCCCCATAGGACCCCCATAGAACCCCGTAAGACCCCCAAAACCCCCCATAGGACCCCCATAGAACCCCTATAGAACCCCATAAGACCCCCATAGAACCCCCAAATACCCCCATAGGACCCCCATAGGACCCCCCTATGGCCCCTATCCCCCCATAGAACCCCCCTATGACTCCTATCCCCCCATAGCACCCCCATAGGATCCCCATAGGACCCCCAAACCCCAATCAAGTCCCCCCTATCCGCCATAGGACCCCCATAGAACCCCCAAACCCCCATAGGACCCCCATAGAACCCCCAAACCCCCATAGGACCCCATAAGACCCCCCAAAGGCCCTGATTCCCCCATAGGACCCCATAGGACCCCCATAAGACCCCCAAATGCCCCCATAGGACCCCAAAACCCCCATAGGACCCCTATAGGACCCCATAGGACCCCCCAAACCCCCATAAGAAGCCCATATATCCCTTGTCCCCACCGATGGGCATGAAGGGCTGCGTGTTGTGGCTGGGCTGGGAGACCCCGATGGCGTTGACGGCGAAGACCCTCATCTCGTAGAAGACCCCCTCGATCATAGGACCCCCATAGGACCCCCATAGAACCCCCAAACCCCCATAGGACCCCCATAGAACCCCCAAATCCCCCCATAGGACCCCCATAAGACCCCCATAGGACCCCCATAAGACCCCCAAAACCCCCATAGGACCCCCAAATCTCCCCATAGGACCCCCATAGAACCCCGTAAGACCCCCAAATCCCCCATAGGACCCCCATAAGACCCCCATAAGACCCCCAAATCCCCCATAGGACCCCCATAAGACCCCTATAGGACCCCCATAAGACCCCCAAATCCCCCCATAGGACCCCCATAGAACCCCCCTATGGCCCCTATCCCCCCATAGGATCCCCATAAGACCCCCAAACCCCCATAGGACCCCCATAGGACCCCCAAATCTCCCCATAGGACCCCCATAGAACCCCGTAAGACCCCCAAAACCCCCCATAGGACCCCCATAGAACCCCTATAGAACCCCATAAGACCCCCATAGAACCCCCAAATACCCCCATAGGACCCCCATAGGACCCCCCTATGGCCCCTATCCCCCCATAGAACCCCCCTATGACTCCTATCCCCCCATAGCACCCCCATAGGATCCCCATAGGACCCCCAAACCCCAATCAAGTCCCCCCTATCCGCCATAGGACCCCCATAGAACCCCCAAACCCCCATAGGACCCCCATAGAACCCCCAAACCCCCATAGGACCCCATAAGACCCCCCAAAGGCCCTGATTCCCCCATAGGACCCCATAGGACCCCCATAAGACCCCCAAATGCCCCCATAGGACCCCAAAACCCCCATAGGACCCCTATAGGACCCCATAGGACCCCCCAAACCCCCATAAGAAGCCCATATATCCCTTGTCCCCACCGATGGGCATGAAGGGCTGCGTGTTGTGGCTGGGCTGGGAGACCCCGATGGCGTTGACGGCGAAGACCCTCATCTCGTAGAAGACCCCCTCGATCATAGGACCCCCATAGGACCCCCATAGAACCCCCAAACCCCCATAGGACCCCCATAGAACCCCCAAATCCCCCCATAGGACCCCCATAAGACCCCCATAGGACCCCCATAAGACCCCCAAAACCCCCATAGGACCCCCAAATCTCCCCATAGGACCCCCATAGAACCCCGTAAGACCCCCAAATCCCCCATAGGACCCCCATAAGACCCCCATAAGACCCCCAAATCCCCCATAGGACCCCCATAAGACCCCTATAGGACCCCCATAAGACCCCCAAATCCCCCCATAGGACCCCCATAGAACCCCCCTATGGCCCCTATCCCCCCATAGGATCCCCATAAGACCCCCAAACCCCCATAGGACCCCCATAGGACCCCCAAATCTCCCCATAGGACCCCCATAGAACCCCGTAAGACCCCCAAAACCCCCCATAGGACCCCCATAGAACCCCTATAGAACCCCATAAGACCCCCATAGAACCCCCAAATACCCCCATAGGACCCCCATAGGACCCCCCTATGGCCCCTATCCCCCCATAGAACCCCCCTATGACTCCTATCCCCCCATAGCACCCCCATAGGATCCCCATAGGACCCCCAAACCCCAATCAAGTCCCCCCTATCCGCCATAGGACCCCCATAGAACCCCCAAACCCCCATAGGACCCCCATAGAACCCCCAAACCCCCATAGGACCCCATAAGACCCCCCAAAGGCCCTGATTCCCCCATAGGACCCCATAGGACCCCCATAAGACCCCCAAATGCCCCCATAGGACCCCAAAACCCCCATAGGACCCCTATAGGACCCCATAGGACCCCCCAAACCCCCATAAGAAGCCCATATATCCCTTGTCCCCACCGATGGGCATGAAGGGCTGCGTGTTGTGGCTGGGCTGGGAGACCCCGATGGCGTTGACGGCGAAGACCCTCATCTCGTAGAAGACCCCCTCGATCATAGGACCCCCATAGGACCCCCATAGAACCCCCAAACCCCCATAGGACCCCCATAGAACCCCCAAATCCCCCCATAGGACCCCCATAAGACCCCCATAGGACCCCCATAAGACCCCCAAAACCCCCATAGGACCCCCAAATCTCCCCATAGGACCCCCATAGAACCCCGTAAGACCCCCAAATCCCCCATAGGACCCCCATAAGACCCCCATAAGACCCCCAAATCCCCCATAGGACCCCCATAAGACCCCTATAGGACCCCCATAAGACCCCCAAATCCCCCCATAGGACCCCCATAGAACCCCCCTATGGCCCCTATCCCCCCATAGGATCCCCATAAGACCCCCAAACCCCCATAGGACCCCCATAGGACCCCCAAATCTCCCCATAGGACCCCCATAGAACCCCGTAAGACCCCCAAAACCCCCCATAGGACCCCCATAGAACCCCTATAGAACCCCATAAGACCCCCATAGAACCCCCAAATACCCCCATAGGACCCCCATAGGACCCCCCTATGGCCCCTATCCCCCCATAGAACCCCCCTATGACTCCTATCCCCCCATAGCACCCCCATAGGATCCCCATAGGACCCCCAAACCCCAATCAAGTCCCCCCTATCCGCCATAGGACCCCCATAGAACCCCCAAACCCCCATAGGACCCCCATAGAACCCCCAAACCCCCATAGGACCCCATAAGACCCCCCAAAGGCCCTGATTCCCCCATAGGACCCCATAGGACCCCCATAAGACCCCCAAATGCCCCCATAGGACCCCAAAACCCCCATAGGACCCCTATAGGACCCCATAGGACCCCCCAAACCCCCATAAGAAGCCCATATATCCCTTGTCCCCACCGATGGGCATGAAGGGCTGCGTGTTGTGGCTGGGCTGGGAGACCCCGATGGCGTTGACGGCGAAGACCCTCATCTCGTAGAAGACCCCCTCGATCATAGGACCCCCATAGGACCCCCATAGAACCCCCAAACCCCCATAGGACCCCCATAGAACCCCCAAATCCCCCCATAGGACCCCCATAAGACCCCCATAGGACCCCCATAAGACCCCCAAAACCCCCATAGGACCCCCAAATCTCCCCATAGGACCCCCATAGAACCCCGTAAGACCCCCAAATCCCCCATAGGACCCCCATAAGACCCCCATAAGACCCCCAAATCCCCCATAGGACCCCCATAAGACCCCTATAGGACCCCCATAAGACCCCCAAATCCCCCCATAGGACCCCCATAGAACCCCCCTATGGCCCCTATCCCCCCATAGGATCCCCATAAGACCCCCAAACCCCCATAGGACCCCCATAGGACCCCCAAATCTCCCCATAGGACCCCCATAGAACCCCGTAAGACCCCCAAAACCCCCCATAGGACCCCCATAGAACCCCTATAGAACCCCATAAGACCCCCATAGAACCCCCAAATACCCCCATAGGACCCCCATAGGACCCCCCTATGGCCCCTATCCCCCCATAGAACCCCCCTATGACTCCTATCCCCCCATAGCACCCCCATAGGATCCCCATAGGACCCCCAAACCCCAATCAAGTCCCCCCTATCCGCCATAGGACCCCCATAGAACCCCCAAACCCCCATAGGACCCCCATAGAACCCCCAAACCCCCATAGGACCCCATAAGACCCCCCAAAGGCCCTGATTCCCCCATAGGACCCCATAGGACCCCCATAAGACCCCCAAATGCCCCCATAGGACCCCAAAACCCCCATAGGACCCCTATAGGACCCCATAGGACCCCCCAAACCCCCATAAGAAGCCCATATATCCCTTGTCCCCACCGATGGGCATGAAGGGCTGCGTGTTGTGGCTGGGCTGGGAGACCCCGATGGCGTTGACGGCGAAGACCCTCATCTCGTAGAAGACCCCCTCGATCATAGGACCCCCATAGGACCCCCAGAGAACCCCCAAACCCCCATAGGACCCCCATAGGACCCCCATAGAACCCCCAAATACCCCCATAGGACCCCCATAGGACCCCCATAGAACCCCCAAATACCCCCATAGGACCCCCATAGGACCCCCATAGAACCCCCAAATACCCCCATAGGACCCCCATAGGACCCCCATAGAACCCCCAAATACCCCCATAGGACCCCCATAGGACCCCCATAGAACCCCCAAATACCCCCATAGGACCCCCATAGGACCCCCATAGAACCCCCAAACCCCAATCAAGTCCCCCCAGTTCCCCCATAGGACCCCCATAGGACCCCCATAAGACCCCATAGAACCCCCAAACCCCCATAAGACCCCCATAGAACCCCTCAGGCCTCCATAAGACCCCCATAAAACCCCCAAACCCCCATAGGACCCCCATAAGACCCCACAATGCCCCCATAGGACCCCCATAAGACCCCATAAGACCCCATAGGACCCCCATAGAACCCCCAAATCCCCCCATAGGACCCCCATAGAACCCCTCTATGTCTCCTATCCCTCCATAGCACCCCCATAGGACCCCCATAAGACCCCCAAAACCCCCATAGGACCCCCATAAGACCCCCATAAGACCCCCAAACCCCCATAGGACCCCCATAGGACCCCCATATGGCCCCTATCCCCCCATAGGACCCCCATAGGACCCCCATAGAACCCCCAAACCCCCATAGGACCCCCATAGGACCCCCATAGAACCCCCAAACCCCCATAGGACCCCCATAGGACCCCCATAGAACCCCCAAACCCCCATAGGACCCCCATAGGACCCCCATAGAACCCCCAAACCCCCATAGGACCCCCATAGGACCCCCATAGAACCCCCAAACCCCCATAGGACCACCATAGGACCCCCATAGAACCCCCAAACCCCCACAAGACCCCCATAGGACCCCCATAGAACCCCAAAACCCCCATAGGACCCCCACAGAACCCCATAAGACCCCCATAAGACCCCCCTATGGCCCCTATCCCCCCATAGAACCCCCATAGGACCCCATAAGACCCCCAAATCCCCCCATAGGACCCCCATAGAACCCCCAAAACCCTCATAGGACCCCTACAGGACCCCCATAAGACCCCTATCCCCCCCATAGGACCCCTATAAGACCCCCAAATTCCCCCATAGGACCCCCATAAGACCCCCCTATGACTCCTATCCCCCCATAGGACCCCCATAGGACCCCCATATATCCCATATCCCCCTATAGGACCCCCATAAGACCCCCATAGGACCCCCATAAGACCCTCAAATCACCCTACAGGATCCCCAAAACCCCAATTGGACCCACATATGACCCCCAAGTCCCCCATAAGAACCCCAAATCCTCCTACAGGACCCCCAAAACCCCCATAGGACCCCCTACAGCCCCTATCCCCCCATAGGACCCCCAAATCCCCCCATAGGACCCCAAAATCCCCCATAGGAATACAATAGGACCCCCCAAAGGACCTGATCCCCCCATAGGACCCCATAGACCCCCATATATCCCCACCGATGGGCATGAAGGGCTGCGTGTTGTGGCTGGGCTGGGAGACCCCGATGGCGTTGACGGCGAAGACCCTCATCTCGTAGAAGACCCCCTCGATCATAGGACCCCCATAGGACCCCCATAGAACCCCCAAACCCCCATAGGACCCCCATAGAACCCCCATAGAACCCCCAAACCTCCATAGGACCCCCATAGAACCCCCATAGAACCCCCAAACCCCCATAGGACCCCCATAGGACCCCCAAACCCTCATAGGACCCCCATAGGACCCCCATAGAACCCCCAAACCCTCATAGGACCCCCATAGGACCCCCATACCCCCATAGAACCCCCATAGGACCCCCAAACCCTCATAGGACCCCCATAGGACCCCCATAGGACCCCCATAGAACCCCCATAGAACCCCCAAACCCCCATAGGACCCCCATAGGACCCCCATAGAACCCCCAAACCCCCATAGGACCCCCATAGGACCCCCATAGGACCCCCAAAACCTCTATAGGACCCCCATAGAACCTCCAAACCCTCATAGGACCCCCATAGGACCCCCAAACCCTCATAGGACCCCTATAGGACCCCATAGGACCCCCCTATGGCCCCTATCCCCCCATAGGACCCCCATAGGACCCCCATATATCCCCTATCCCCCCATAGAAGACCCATAGGACCCCCATAAGACCCCCAAATCCTCATAGGACCCCTATAGGACCCCATAAGATCCCCATAGGACCCCCATAGAACCCCCCTATGATTCCTATCCCCCATAGAACCCCCATAAGACCCCCAAAACCTCCATAGGACTCACATAAGACCCCTATAGGTCCCCCAAAAGCCCCATAGGACCCCCATAAGATCCCTATAGGACCCCCAAACCCTCATAGGACCCCTATAGGACCCCATAAGACCCCCAAATACCCCCATAGGACCCCCATAGAACCCCGTAAGACCCCCAAAACCCCCAAATCCCCCCATAGGACCCCCATAGAACCCCCCTATGGCCCCTATCCCCCCATAGGACCCCATAGGACCCCCAAATACCCCCATAGGACCCCCATAGAACCTCCAAACCCCCATAGGACCCCCATAGAACCCCCAAACCCCAATCAAGTCCCCCATATCCCCCCATAGGACCCCCATAGAACCCCCAAAACCCCCATAGGACCCCCATAGGACCCCCACAGAACCCCATAAGACCCCCATAAGACCCCCCTATGCCCCCTATCCTCCCATAGGACCCCCATAGGACGCCCATAAGACCCTCCTATGACTCCTATCCCCCCATAGGACCCCCATAGGACCCCCATATATCCCCTATCCCCCCATAGGACCCCTATAGGACCCCATAAGACCCCCAAATCCCCCCATGGGACCCCCATATATCCCATATCCCCCCATAGAACCCCATAGACCCCCATAAGTCCCCACCGATGGGCATGAAGGGCTGCGTGTTGTGGCTGGGCTGGGAGACCCCGATGGCGTTGACGGCGAAGACCCTCATCTCGTAGAAGACCCCCTCGATCATAGGACCCCCATAGGACCCCCATAGAACCCCCAAATACCCCCATAGGACCCCCATAGGACCCCCATAGAACCCCCAAACCCCCATAGGACCCCCATAGGACCCCCATAGAACCCCCAAATACCCCCATAGGACCCCCATAGGACCCCATAGAACCCCCAAACCCCCATAGGACCCCCATAGGACCCCCATAGAACCCCCAAATACCCCCATAGGACCCCCATAGGACCCCCACAGAACCCCATAAGACCCCCATAAGACCCCCCTATGGCCCCTATCCCCCCATAGAACCCCCATAGGACCCCTATAAGACCCCATAGAACCCCCAAATCCCCCCATAAGACCCCCATAAGACCCCCATAGGACCCCCATAGAACCCCCAAACCCCCATAGGAACCCCATAGGACCCCCATATATCCCCTATCCCCCCCATAGGACCCCCATAAGACCCCATAAGACCCCATAAGATCCCCATAGGACCCCCAAACCCCAATCAAGTCCCCCCAGTTCCCCCATAGGACCCCCATAGGACCCCTATAGGACCCCATAATACCCCCTATCCCCCCATAGGACCCCCATAGAACCCCCAAACCCCCATAGGACCCCATAGGACCCCCATAGAACCCCCCTCAGACCCCTATCCCCCCATATGTATTAGGACCCCCATAGGAGCCCCATATATCCCCACCGATGGGCATGAAGGGCTGCGTGTTGTGGCTGGGCTGGGAGACCCCGATGGCGTTGACGGCGAAGACCCTCATCTCGTAGAAGACCCCCTCGATCATAGGACCCCCATAGGACCCCCATAGAACCCCCAGACCCCCATAGGACCCCCATAGGACCCCCATAGAACCCCCAAACCCCCATAGGACCCCCATAGAACCCCCAAACCCCCATAGGACCCCCATAGGACCCCCATAGAACCCCCAAACCCCCATAGGACCCCCATAGGACCCCCATAGAACCCCCAAATACCCCCATAGGACCCCCATAGAACCCCCATAGAACCCCCAAACCCCCATAGGACCCCCATAGGACCCCCATAGAACCCCCAGACCCCCATAGGACCCCCATAGAACCCCCAAACCCCCATAGAACCCCCATAGAACCCCCCTATGGTTCCTATTCCCCCATAGGACCCCCATAGGACCCCCATAGGACCCCCATAGAACCCCCAAACCCCCATAGGACCCCCATAAGACCCCCATAGGACCCCCAAAATCCCCATAGGACCCCCATAGGACCCCTATAAGACCCCATAGAACCCCCAAATCCCCCCATAAGACCCCCAAATCCCCCATAGGACCCCCATAGGACCCCCCTATGACTCCTATCCCCCCATAGGACCCCTATAGGACCCCATAGGACCCCATAGAACCCCCATAGGACCCACATAGAACCCCCATAGAACCCCCCTCAGACCCCTATCCCCCCATAGGACCCCCAATTCCCCCATAGGACCCACATAGAACCCCCAAATCCCCCCATAGGACCCCCATAGAATCCCCAAACCCTCATAGGACCCCTATAGGAGCCCCCTATGACCCCTATCCCCCCATAGGACCCCCATAGGACCCCCCTATGACTCCTATCCCCCCATAGGACCCCTATAGGACCCCATAGGACCCCATAGAACCCCCATAGGACCCACATAGAACCCCCAAACCCCCATAGGACCCCCATAGGACCCCCATAGGAGCCCCATAGAACCGCCAAACCCCCATAGGACCCCCATAGGACCCCCATAAGACCCTCCTATGACTCCTATCCTCCCATAAGACCCCCAAATCCCCCCATAGGACCCCTATAGGACCCCATAAGACCCCATAAGACCACATAGGACCCCCATAGGACCCCCCTATGGCCCCTATCCCCCCATAGGACCCCCATAGGACCCCCATAAGACCCCTCTATGACTCCTATCCCCCCATAGAACCCCCAAACCCTCATAGGACCCCTATAGGACCCCCATAGAACCCCCAAACCCCCATAGGACCCCCATAGGACCCCCAAACCCCCATAGGACCCCCATATATCCCAAATCCCCCCATAGACCCCCATATGTCCCCACCGATGGGCATGAAGGGCTGCGTGTTGTGGCTGGGCTGGGAGACCCCGATGGCGTTGACGGCGAAGACCCTCATCTCGTAGAAGACCCCCTCGATCATAGGACCCCCATAGGACCCCCATAGGACCCCTATAGGACCTCTATAGGACCCCCAAACCCCCATAGGACCCCCATAGGATCCCCCTATGACCCCTATCCCCCCATAGGACCCCTATAGGACCCCATAAGACCCCCAAAACCCCCAAATACCCCCATAGGACCCCCATAGAATCCCCCTATGACCCCTATCCCCCCATAGGACCCCTATAGGACCCCATAAGACCCCCATAGGACCCCCAAAACCCCCATAGGACCCCCACAGAACCCTGTAAGACCCCCATAAGACCACCAAATCCCCCCATAGGACCCCCATAGACCCCCATATATCCCCTATCCCCCCATAGAAGCCCCATAGGACCCCCAAACCCCCATAGGACCCCCATAGAACCCCCATAGAACCCCCATAGGACCCCTATAGGACCCCCATAGGACCCCTATCCCCCCATAGGAACCCCTTATGACTCCTATCCTCCCATAGGACCCCCATAGGACCCCCAAAACCCCCATAGGACCCCCATAGAACCCCCCTATGACCCCTATCCCCCCAAATCCTCCCATAGGACCTCTATAAGACCCCATAAGACCCCCAAATCCCCCCATAGGACCCCCATAGAACCCCATAAGACCCCCATAGAACCCCCAAATCCCCCCATAGGACCCCCATAAGACCCCCATAGGACCCCCAAACCCCAATCAAGTTCCCCAAATCCCCCCATAGGACCCCTATAGGACCCCATAAGACCCCCAAAAGCCCCATAGACCCCCCTATATCCCCACCGATGGGCATGAAGGGCTGCGTGTTGTGGCTGGGCTGGGAGACCCCGATGGCGTTGACGGCGAAGACCCTCATCTCGTAGAAGACCCCCTCGATCATAGGACCCCCATAGGACCCCCATAGAACCCCCAAACCCCCATAGGACCCCCATAGGACCCCCATAGAACCCCCAAACCCCCATAGGATCCACATAGGACCCCCCTATGACCCCTATCCCCTTATAAGACCCCCATAGAACCCCCATATGATCCCTATCCCCCCATAGGACCCCCCTATGGCCCCAAATCCCCCCATAGGACCCCCATAGGACCCCCCTATGACTCCTATCCCCCCATAGGACCCCCAAATTGCCCCATAAGACCCCCAATTCCCCCATAGGACCCCCATAGGACCCCCAAACCCCAATCAAGTCCCCCCAATCCCCCATAGGACCCCCATAGAACCCCCAAATCCCCCCATAGGACCCCCATAAGACCCCATAAGACCCCCATAGGACCCCCATAGAACCCCCCTATGACTCCTATCCCCCCATAGAACCCCCATAGAACACCCAAACCCCCATAGGACCCCCATAAGACCCCCAAATCCCCCCATAGGACCCCCATAAAACCCCCATAGGACCCCTATCCCCCCATAGGAACCCCCTATGGCCCCAAATACCCCCATAGGACCCCCATAGAATCCCCCTATGACCCCTATCCCCCCATAGGACCCCCATAGGACCCCATAGAACCCCCAAACCCTCATAGGACCCCCATAGAACCCCATAGGACCCCCCAAACCCCCATATCCCCCCATAGACCCCCATATATCCCCACCGATGGGCATGAAGGGCTGCGTGTTGTGGCTGGGCTGGGAGACCCCGATGGCGTTGACGGCGAAGACCCTCATCTCGTAGAAGACCCCCTCGATCATAGGACCCCCATAGGACCCCCAAACCCCCATAGGACCCCCATAGGACCCCCATAGAACCCCCAAACCCCCATAGGACCCCCATAGGACCCCCATAGAACCCCCATAGGACCCCCATAGGACCCCCATAGGACCCCCATAGAACCCCCAAGCCTCCATAGGACCCCCATAGAACCCCCAAATACCCCCATAGGACCCCCATAGGACCCCCAAACCCCCATAGGTCCCCCATAGGACCCCCATAAGACCCCCATAGAACCCCCACAGGACCCCCATAGGACCCCCAAATCCCCCATAAGACCCCCATAGGACCCCCATAGAACCCCCAAACCCCCATAGGACCCCCATAGGACCCCCATAGAACCCCCAAACCCCCATAGGACCCCCATAGGACCCCCATAGAACCCCAAAACCCCCATAGGACCCCCATAGGACCCCCATAGAACCCCCAAACCCCCATAGGACCCCCAAATCCCCCATAGGACCCCCATAGGACCCCCATAAGACCCCCAAACCCTCATAGGACCCCCATAGGACCCCATAGAACCCCCAAACCCCCCATAGGACCCCCATAGAACCCCCAAATCCCCCCATAGGACCCCCATAGAACCCCCCTATCACCCCTATCCCCCCATAGGACCCCCATAGGACCCCCATATATCCCCTATCCCCCCATAGAAGCCCCATAGGACCCCCATAAGACCCCCAAACCCTCATAGGACCCCCATAAGACCCCCATAGGACCCCCAAACCCCAATCAAGTCCCCCCAATTCCCTCATAGGACCCCCATAGGACCCCCCTATGGCCCCTATCCCCCCATAGGACCCCCATAGGACCCCCATAAGACCCTCCTATGACTCCTATCCTCCCATAGGACTCCCATAGGACCCCCATATATCCCATATCCCCCTATAGGACCCCCATAAGACCCCATAGGACCCCCATAAGACCCTCAAATCACCCTACAGGATCCCCAAAACCCCAATAGGACTCACATATGACCCCCAAGTCCCCCATAAGAACCCCAAATCCTCCTACAGGACCCCCAAAACCCCCATAGGACCCCCTACAGCCCCTATCCCCCCATAGGACCCCCAAATCCCCCCATAGGACCCCAAAATCCCCCATAGGAATACAATAGGACCCCCCAAAGGACCTGATCCCCCCATAGGACCCCATAGGAGCCCCATATGTCCCCACCGATGGGCATGAAGGGCTGCGTGTTGTGGCTGGGCTGGGAGACCCCGATGGCGTTGACGGCGAAGACCCTCATCTCGTAGAAGACCCCCTCGATCATCTTGGTGGACTCGTAGGTGGTCTCGGGGTACGGCTCGAAGTTGAGCTTCATCCAACGCATCGAACCCTTCTTCTTGCGCTCCATTAGGTAACCTATGGGGGGACATAATGGGGTTAATATGGGGTCCTAATAGGATTAATGGGGTCAATGGGGTCCCAATAGGATTAATGGGGTCAATGGGGTCCCAATGGGGTCAGTGGGGTCCCAATGGGGTCAATGGGGTCTTAATAGGGTCAATGGGGTCTCAATAGGCTCGATGGGGTCCCAATAGGATTAATGGGGTCAATGGGGTCCCAATGGGGTCAATGGGGTCCCAATAGGATCAATGGGGTCTCAATAGGCTCGATGGGGTCCCAATAGGATTAATGGGGTCAATGGGGTCTCAATGGGGTCAGTGGGGTCTCAATGGGGTCAATGGGGTCAATGGGGTCTCAATGGGGTCAATGGGGTCAATGGGGTCCCAATGGTGTCAATGGGGTCTCAATGGGGTCAATGGGCTCCATTAGGTAACCTATGGGGGGAGATATGGGGTGAATAATGGGGTCCTAATAGGATTAATGGGGTCAATGGGGTCTCAATAGGATCAATGGGGTCCCAATAGGAGCAATGGGGTCTCAATGGGGTCAATGGGGTCCCAATAGGATTAATGGGGTCAATGGGGTCTCAATAGGCTCAATGGGCTCCATTAGGTAACCTATGGGGGGAGATAATGGGGGGCTATGGGGTCAATGGGGTCTTAATGGGGTCAATGGGGTCTTAATAGGGTCAATGGGGTCTCAATGGGGTCAATGGGGTCCCAATAGGATTAATGGGGTCAATGGGGTCTCAATAGGCTCAATGGGCTCCATTAGGTAACCTATGGGGGGACATAATGGGGGGCTATGGGGTCAATGGGGTCTTAATGGGGTCAATGGGGTCTTAATAGGGTCAATGGGGTCTCAATAGGCTCGATGGGGTCCCAATAGGATTAATGGGGTCAATGGGGTCCCAATGGGGTCAGTGGGGTCTCAATGGGGTCAATGGGGTCAATGGGGTCAATGGGCTCCATTAGGTAACCTATGGGGGGAGATATGGGGTGAATAATGGGGTCCTAATAGGATCAATGGGGTCAATGGGGTCCCAATAGGATCAATGGGGTCCCAGTAGGGTCAATGGGGTCTCAATGGGGTCAATGGGGTCTCAGTGGGGTCAATGGGCTCCATTAGGTAACCTATGGGGGGAGATATGGGGTGAATAATGGGGTCCTAATAGGATTAATGGGGTCAATGGGGTCCCAATGGGGTCAATGGGGTCCCAATAGGAGCAATGGGGTCAATGGGGTTCCAATGGGGTCAGTGGGGTCAATGGGATCCCAATGGGGTCAATGGGGTTAATCGGATCAATAATGGGGTCAATGGGTTCAATAATGGGGTCAGTGGGGTCAATGGGGTCCCAATGGGGTCAATGGGGTCTCAATATGCTCGATGGGGTCCCAGTAGGAACAATGGGGTCTCATTAGGGTCAATGGGGTCAATGGGGTCCCAATAGGCTCAGTGGGGGGTCCCAATAGGGTCAGTGGGGTCCCAATGTGGTCAGTGGGGTCAATGGGGTCCCAATGGGGTCAGTGGGGTCAATGGGGTCCCAGTAGGAGCAATGGGGTCAATGGGGTCCCAATAGGAGCAACGAGGTCCCAATGGGGTCAATGGGGTCCCAATGGGGTCAATGGGGTCCCAATAGGCACAATGGGGACTCAATAGGCTCGATGGGGTCCCAATAGGATTAATGGGGTCAATGGGGTCCCAATGGGGTCAGTGGGGTCTCAATGGGGTCCCAATAGGATCAAAGGGGTCCCAATAGGATCAATGGGGTCCCAATAGGATCAATGGGGTCCCAATGGGGTCAATGGGGTCTCAATGGGGTCAATGGGGTCAATGTGGTCTCAATGGGGTCAATGGGGTCCCAATGGGGTCAGTGGGGTCCCAATGGGGTCAGTGGGGTCAATGGGGTCTCAATAAGCTCAATGGGGTCCCAATGGGATCAATGGGGTCCTAATGGGGTCAGTGGGGTCTCAATGGGGTCAATGGGGTCTCAATGGGGTCAATGGGCTCCATTAGGTAACCTATGGGGGGACTATGGGGTTAATATGGGGTCCTAATAGGATTAATGGGGTCTCAATGGGGTCCCAATGGGGTCAATGGGGTCCCAATAGGAGCAATGGGGTCAATGGGGTCCCAATGGGGTCAGTGGGGTCCTAATAGGATTAATGGGGTCAATGGGGTCTCAATGGGGTCAATGGGGTCCCAATGGGGTCTCAATGGGGTCAATGGGCTCCATTAGGTAACCTATGGGGGGACTATGGGGTTAATAATGGGGTCCTAATAGGATTAATGGGGTCTCAATGGGGTCCCAATGGGGTCAATGGGGTCCCAATAGGAGCAATGGGGTCTCAATGGGGTCAATGGGGTCCCAATAGGAACAATGGGGTCAATGGGGTCCCAATGGGGTCAGTGGGGTCTCAATGGGGTCAGTGGGGTCCCAATGGGGTCAATGGGGTCTCAATAGGATCAATGGGGTCCCAATAGGGTCAATGGGATCAATGGGGTCCCAATGGGGTCAGTGGGGTCTCAATGGGGTCAATGGGGTCTCAATGGGGTCAATGGGGTCAATGGGGTCCCAATGGGGTCAGTGGGGTCCCAATAGGATCAATGGGGTCTCAATGGGATCAATGGGGTCTCAATGGGGTCCCAATAGGATCAATGGGGTCCCAATAGGATCAATGGGGTCTCAATGGGATCAATGGGGTCAATGGGGCCCCAATAGGATCAATGGGGTCCCAATGGGGTCAATGGGGTCCCAATAGGATCAATGGGGTCCCAATAGGAGCAATGGGGTCTCAATGGGGTCAATGGGGTCCCAATAGGAACAATGGGGTCAATGGGGTCCCAATGGGGTCAATGGGGTCAGTGGGGTCTCAGTGGGGTCAATGGGGTCAGTGGGGTCTCAGTGGGGTCAATGGGCTCCATTAGGTAACCTATGGGGGGACGTATGGGGTTAATATGGGGTCCTAATAGGATCAATGGGGTCAATGGGGTCTCAATGGGGTCAATGGGCTCCATTAGGTAACCTATGGGGGGAGATATGGGGTGAATAATGGGGTCCTAATAGGATTAATGGGGTCAATGGGGTCCCAATGGGGTCAATGGGGTCCTAATAGGAGCAATGGGGTCCCAATAGGGTCAATGGGGTCAATGGGTCCCAATGGGGTCAATGGGGTCCCAATAGGATCAATGGGGTCCCAATGGGATCAATGGGGTCCCAATAGGGTCAATGGGGTCCCAATAGGATCAATGGGGTCCCAATGGGGTCAATGGGGTCTCAATAGGCTCAATGGGGTCTCAATGGGTCAATTGGGTCCCAATAGGATCAATGGGGTCAATGGAGTCAATAATGGGTTCAATGGGATCAATGGGGTCCCAATAGGATCAAAGGCGTCCCAATAGGATCAATGGGGTCCCAATAGGATCAATGGGGTCCCAATGGGGTCAATGGGGTCCCAATGGGGTCAGTGGGGTCCCAATAGGATCAATGGGGTCTCAATAGGATCAATGGGGTCCCAATGGGGTCAATGGGGTCGATAATGGGGTCAATGGGTTCAATAATGGGGTCAATGGGATCAATGGGGTCAATGGGGTCCCAATAGGATCAATGGGGTCCCAATGGGATCAATGGGGTCCCAATAGGATCAATGGGGTCCCAATGGGATCAATGGGGTCCCAATAGGATCAATGGGGTCCCAATGGGATCAATGGGGTCCCAATAGGATCAATGGGGTCTCGATGGGGTCCCAATAGGATCAATGGGGTCCCAATAGGATCAATGGGGTCCCAGTGGGGTCAGTGGGGTCAATGGGGTCCCAATGGGGTCAATGGGGTCCCAATAGGATCAATGGGGTCAATAATGGGGTCTCCATGTCCCACCTGTGACGGGCATCCCTCCATCGAATGCTGGTGGCTCCCAGGTGAGCACAGCCCAGTCCTCCCCCACTGATGTCACACGAACCGACTGCGGGGGGTCCGGAACGTCTGGGGGGGTCAATAGGGTCAGTAGGATCAATGGGGGTCAATGGGAGTCAATGGGAGTCAATGGGGGTCAATAGGGTCAATGGGAGTCAATGGGAGTCAATGGGGGTCAATGGGGTCAATAGGGTCAATGGGGGTCAATGGGGGTCAATGGGAGTCAATGGGGGGCAATGAGATTCAATGGGAGTCAATGGGGGGCAATGGGGGTCAATGGGAGTCAATGGGGATCAATGGGAGTCAATGGGAGTCAATGGGGATCAATGGGAGTCAATGGGAGTCAATGGGGATCAATGGGAGTCAATAGGGTCAATGGGATCAATAGGGTCAACAGGAGTCAATAGGAGTCAATTGGAGTCAATGGGGGTCAATGGGAGTCAATGGGGTCAATAGGGTCAATGGGGGTTAATAGGGTCAATGGGATCAATAGGGTCAATGGGGACCAGTGGGGTCAACCCCCATTACCCCCAATACCCCCATAGCCCCCTATATCCCCCCATAGCCCCCATTACTCCCACTGCCCCCATTGCCCCCATCACCCCCATTACCCTATATACCCCCATTGACCCCATAGCCCCCTATATCCCCCCATAGCCCCCCAATACCCCATTGACCCCATAGCCCCCTATATCCCCCCATTACCCCCATACCCCCATTGACTCCATAGCCCCCATCACCCCATAGCCCCCATTACCCCCTATACCCCTATAGCCCCCATTACCCCCATAGCCCCCATTGACCCCATAGCCCCCATTACCCCCATAGCCCCCATTACCCCCATTACCCCCATTACCTCCACTGACCCCATAGCCCCTATTGACCCCAATACCCCCATAGCCCCCTATACCCTCATAGCCCCCATAGCCCCCATTACCCCCATTACCTCCACTGACCCCATAGCCCCTATTGACCCCAATACCCCCATAGCCCCCTATACCCTCATAGCCCCCATAGCCCCCATTACCCCCATTACCTCCACTGACCCCATAGCCCCTATTGACCCCAATACCCCCATAGCCCCCTATACCCTCATAGCCCCCATAGCCCCCATTACCCCCTATACCCTATATACACCCATAGCCCCCCATAGCCCCCATCACCCCCATCACTCCCATCATCCCCATTACCCCCATTGACCCCCAATACCCCCATTACCCCCATAGCCCCCATTACCCCCATTACCCCCAATACCCCCAATACCCCCATAGCCCCCATATAATGTCATACCCACAACCCTGACATTGAGGGTGGCCGTATCCTCCCCCGCGGGGTTACTGACGGTGATACAATACCACCCCATAGCCCCCATTGACCCCATAGCCCCCATTACCCTATATACCCCCATTGACCCCATAGCCCTACTGACCCCATAGCCCCCATCACCCCCATAGCCCCCATTACCCCCATTACCCCCATTGACCCCATTACCCCCATTACCCCTATTACCCCCATTACCCCCATTACCCCCATTACCCCCAATACCCCCATTACCCCCATAGCCCCCATTACCCCCATAGACCCCATTGACCCCATAGCCCCCATTACCCTATATACCCCCATTACCCCCATAGCCCCCATTACCCCCATTACCCCCATAGACCCCATAGCCCTATATCCCCCCATAGCCCCCATTATCCCCAATACCCCCATTACCCCCATATATCCCCCATATCCCCCATTACCTCCATAGCCCCCATTACCCCCATAGCCCCCAATATCCCCATAGCCCCCATTACCCCCATTGACTCCATAGCCCCCATTGACCCCATAGCCCCCATTACCCCCATTACCCCCATTACCCCCATTACCCCCATCACCCCCATTACCCCCATAGCCCCCATTACCCCCAATACCCCCATTACCCCCATAGCCTCCATTACCCTCATAGCCCCCATTACCCTATATACCCCCATTGACCCCATATCCCCCTATATCCCCCCATAGCCCCCATTACCCCCATTGACCCCATAGCCCCCATTACCCTATATACCCCCATAGCCCCCATTATCCCCATTACCCCCAATACCCTATATACCCCCATATAGCCCTATAACCAATCCGTACCCACAACCCTGACATTGAGTGTGGCCGTATCCTCCCCCGCCGGGTTAGTGACAGTGATACAATACCACCCCATAGCCCCATTGACCCCATAGCCCCCATTACCCCCATTACCCCCATAGCCCCCATTACCCCCATTACCCCCATTACCCCCATTACCCCCATCACCCCCATTACCCCCATAGCCCCCATTACCCCCATTGACCCCATATCCCCATTGACCCCCATAGCCCCCATATCCCCCCATTACCCCCATATCCCTATTGACTCCATAGCCCCCATTACCCCCATAGCCTCCATTACCCCCATTACCCCCATTACCCTATATACCCCCATTGACCCCATTACCCCCATTACCCCCATTGACCCCATAGCCCCCATTACCCCCATATCCCCCATATCTCCCAATACCCCCTATACCCCCATATCCCCCTATACCCCCATAGCCCCATATAATGTCCATACCCACAACCCTGACATTGAGGGTGGCCGTATCCTCCCCCGCCGGGTTACTGACAGTGATACAATACCACCCCATAGCCCCATTGACCCCATAGCCCCCATTACCCCCATTGACCCCATATCCCCCTATAGACCCCCATATCCCTACTGACCCCATAGCCCCCATTACCCTATATACCCCCATTGACCCCATAGCCCCCATTACCCCCATTACCCCCATTGACCCCAATACCCCCATTGACCCCATTACCCCCATTACCCCTATTACCCCCATTACCCCCATTACCCCCATTGACCCCATAGCCCCTATATCCCCCCATAGTCCCCATTACCCCAATTGACTCCATAGCCCCCATTACTCCCATATCCCCCATATCTCCCAATTACCCCCATTACCCCCATTACCCCCATTGACCCCAATACCCCCATTACCCCCATAGCCCCCATTACCCCCACTGACCCTATTACCCCCATAGACCCCTATATCCCCCCATAGACCCCTATATCCCCCCATAGCCCCCATTATCCCCAATACCCCCATAGTCCCCAATACCCCCATTACCCCCATAGCCCCCATTACCCCAATGTCCCCATAGTCCCCATTGACCCCCATTACCCCCAATACCCCCATTACCCCCATTGACCCCATAGCCCCCCATCATCCCCATAGCCCCCCATACCCCTATTGACTCCATAGCCCCCATTACCGCCATTACCCCCATAGCCCCCATTACCCCCATTGACCCCAATACCCCCATTGACCCCATTACCCTCATAGCCCCCATTACCCCCATTACCCCCATTCACCCCATTACCCTATATACCCCCATTACCCCCATAGCCCCCATTATCCCCATTACCCCCATTACCCCCATTACCCCCAATACCCCCATAGCCCCCATCACCTCCATCACTCCCACTGACCCCATTACCCCCATTGACCCCATTACCCCTATTACCCCCATAGCCCCCATTACCCCCAATACCCCCATTGACTCCATAGCCCCCCGTAGCCCCATTGACCCCATTACCCCCTATACCCCCATAGCCCCCATTAACCCCATTGACCCCAATACCCCCTATACCCCCATGGCCCCCCATTAATCCCATAGCCCCCAATTCCCCCACTGCCCCCATAGCCCCCAATACCTCCATAGCCCCCATATCCCCTATATCCCCCCATAGGCCCCATTACCCCCATTGACCCCATAGCCCCCATTACCCTATATACCCCCAATACCCCCATTACCCCCATGGCCCCCATTACCCTATATACCCCCATTACCCCCATTACCCCCATGGCCCCCATTACCCTATATACCCCCATTACCCCCATTACCCCCATAGCCCCCATCACCCCCATAGCCCCCATCACCTCCATCACTCCCATCATCCCCATTACTCCCATTGCCCCCATTGACCCCATAGCCCCCAATACCCCCATAGCCCCCATTACCCTATATATCCCATTAACCCCATTAATCCCATTGTCGTACCCACAACCCTGACATTGAGTGTGGCCGTATCCTCCCCCGCCGGGTTAGTGACAGTGATACAATATTTCCCCTCATCGCTCCTCTCCGCGCTCTCGATCACGAAGCTGCTCAGGGTGGGTTTGGTGTCAACGTGGACACGGCCCTCGGTCTCAGTGAACAGCTGGGGGAATATAGGGGATTAATGGGGTTATGGGGGTAATAGGGGCAATGGGGGTAATGGGGGCTATGGGGGTAATGGGGGCAATGGGGGCAATGGGGGTATTGGGGGTATTGGGGGTATTGGGGGTAATGGGGGCTATGGGGGTAATGGGGGTATTGGGGGTAATGGGGGTAATGGGGCTATGGGGGGATTGGGGGTATTGGGGGTAATGGGAGTAATGGGGGGATATGGGGTTAATGGGGGCTATGGGGGTATTGGGGGTAATGGGGGTATTGGGGGTATTGGGGGTATTGGGGGTATTGGGGGTAATGGGGGTATTGGGAGTAATAGGGGATTAATGGGGGCTATGGGGTCAGTGGGGGTATTGGGGGAATTGGGGGTAATGGGGGCTATGGGGGGATATGGGGTAATGGGGGTATGGGGGCTATGGGGGTAATGGGGGCTATGGGGGGCTATGGGGTTAATGGGGGGTAATGGGGACATTGCGGTCAGTGGGGGGAATGGGGTAATGGGGGGTAATGGGGGCTATGGGGGTAATGGGGGTATTGGGGTAATGGGGGTATATGGGGGTATATAGGTTTGGTGTCAACGTGGACACGGCCCTCGGTCTCAGTGAACAGCTGGGGGGTAATAGGGGATTAATGGGGGTAATAGGGGATTAATGGGGGTAATAGGGGATTAATGGGGGTAATAGGGGATTAATGGGGTAATAGGGGCTATGGGGGTAATGGGGGTAATGGGGGTATTGGGGGTAATGAGGGCTATGGGGGTAATGGGGGTAATGGGCGTATATGGGGTCAATGGGGTCAGTGGGGGTATAGGGGGTATTGGGGGTAATGGGGGTATTGGGGGTATTGGGGGTATTGGGGGTATTGGGGGTAATGGGGTTATGGGGTTAATGGGGGGATATGGGGTATTGGGGGTATTGGGGGTAATGGGGGCTATGGGGAGATATGGGGGCTATGGGGGTAATGGGGGATATATGGGGGTAATAGGGGATTAATGGGGTTAATGGGGTTATGGGGGTAATGGGGGGATATGGGGTCAATGGGGTTATGGGGGTAATGGGGTCAATGGGGGCTATGGGGTCAATGGATATCAATGGCTGCTCAGGGTGGGTTTGGTGTCAACGTGGACCCGGCCCTCGGTCTCGGTAAAGAGCTGGGGGGTAATAGGGGATTAATGGGGGTAATAGGGGATTAATGGGGTTATGGGGGTAATGGGGTTAATGGGGGTAATAGGGGATTAATGGGGGTAATGGGGGATTAATGGGGGTAATAGGGGATTAATGGGGTTATGGGGGTTATGGGGGTAATGGGGGATTAATGGGGTTATGGGGGTAATGGGGGTATATGGGGTATAGGGAGTATTGGGGGATATGGGGGTAATGGGGGTATTGGGGGTAATGGGGGTAATGGAGGTGATGGGAGTGATGGGGGTAATGGGGAGATATGGGGGTATTGGGGGTTATGGGGTTAATAGGGGATTAATGGGGTTATGGGGTTATGGGGAGTATATGGGGTATTGGGGGTATTGGGGGTATTGGGGGTAATGGGGGCTATGGGGGGTAATGGGGGCTATGGGAAGATATGGGGGCTATGGGGGTAATGGGGGATATATGGGGGTAATAGGGGATTAATGGGGTTAATGGGGTTATGGGGGTAATGGGGGGATATGGGGTCAATGGGGTTATGGGGGTAATGGGGGTAATGGGGTCAATGGGGGTAATGGGGGTAATGGGGGGTATGGGGGGATATGGGGTTAATGGGGGCTATGGGGGTATATGGGGGTATATAGGGGGAATGGGGTTAATGGGGGCTATGGGGGTAATGGGGACTATGGGGGTAATGGGGATAATGGGGGTAATAGGGGCTATGGGGGTAATAGGGGTAATGGGGGTAATGGGGGCTATGGGGGTATATGGGGGATATAGGGGGATATGGGGTTAATGGGGGCTATGGGGGTAATGGGGGTATTGGGGTGATGGGGGGCAATGGGGTCAATGGGGTAAATGGGGGCTATGGGGGCTAAGGGGTGATGAGGGGCAATGGGGGTATTGGGAGTAATGGGGGTGTTGGGGGTAATGGGGAGATATGGGGGTATATGGGGGTATATGGGGTCAATGGGGTCAGTGGGGGTATAGGGGGTATTGGGGGCTATGGGGGGTAATGGGGATATGGGCGTAATGGGGGCTATGGGGGGATATGGGGGCATATGGGGGTATATGGGGGTATATGGGGTAATGGAGTTATTGGGGACTATGGGGTGATGGGGGTATATGGGGGTATATGGGGGTGATGGGGGTATATGGGGGTATATGGGTTTGGTGTCAACGTGGACACGGCCCTCGGTCTCAGTAAAGAGCTGGGGGGTAATAGGGGATTAATGGGGGTAATAGGGGATTAATGGGGGTAATGGGGGCTATGGGGGTAATAGGGGATTAATGGGGGTAATAGGGGATTAATGGGGGTAATGGGGGCTATGGGGGTAATAGGGGATTAATGGGGGTAATAGGGGATTAATGGGGGTAATAGGGGATTAATGGGGTTATGGGGGTAATGGGGTTATGGGGGTAATAGGGGATTAATGGGGTTATGGGGTTATGGGGAGTATATGGGGTATTGGGGGTATTGGGGGTAATGGGGGCTATGGGGGTATTGGGGGTAATGGGGGCTATGGGGAGATATGGGGGCTATGGGGCATAATGGGGGATATATGGGGGTAATAGGGGATTAATGGGGTTATTAGAGTTAATGGGGGTAATGGGGGCATATGGGGTCAATGGGGGCTATGGGGGCTACAGGGGTGATGCGGTAATGGGGGTTAATGTGGGTATATGGGGGTATATGGGGGTATTGGGGACTATGGGGTCAATGGAAGTAATAGGGGATTAATAGGGTTATGGGGTTAATAGGGGATTAATGGGGTAATAGGGGATTAATGGGGTTATGGGGGTAATAGGGGATTAATGGGGGTAATAGGGGATTAATGGGGTTATGGGGGTAATAGGGGATTAATGGGGGTAATGGGGGATTAATGGGGGTAATAGGGGATTAATGGGGGTAATAGGGGATTAATGGGGTTATGGGGGTAATAGGGGATTAATGGGGTTATGGGATATATGGGGTCAATGGGGGAAATGGGGTTATGGGGTTATTGGGGGTAATGGGGGTGATGGGGTTATGGGGTTAATGGGGGCTATGGGGTAATGGGGGCTATGGGGGCTATGGGGGCTATGGGGGTATTGGGACTAATGGGGGGATATGGGGTTAATGGGGGCTATGGGGAGATATGGGGGCTATGGGGCATAATGGGGGATATATGGGGGTAATAGGGGATTAATGGGGTTAATAGGGTTAATGGGGGTAATGGGGGCATATGGGGTCAATGGGGGCTATGGGGGCTACAGGGGTGATGCGGTAATGGGGGTTAATGTGGGTATATGGGGGTATATGGGGGTATTGGGGACTATGGGGTCAATGGAAGTAATAGGGGATTAATAGGGTTATGGGGTTAATAGGGGATTAATGGGGTAATAGGGGATTAATAGGGTTATGGGGTTAATAGGGGATTAATGGGGTAATAGGGGATTAATGGGGTTATGGGGTTAATGGGGGATTAATGGGGTTATGGGGGTAATAGGGGATTAATGGGGGTAATAGGGGATTAATGGGGTTATGGGGTTATGGGGTCAATGGGGGTAATGGGGGCTATGGGGGTTAGTGGGGTCAATGGGGTCAATGGCATTCAATGGGGTCAATGGGGTGTTAATGGGGGGTTAATGGGGTCAATGGGCTCAATGGCATTTAATAGGGTCAATGGGGTGTTAATGGGGGTTAATGGGTTGTTAATGGGGGGTTAATAGGGGATTAATGGGGTGTTAATTGGGGTTAATGGGCTCAATGGCATTCAATGGGGTTAATGGGGTCAATGGGGTGTTAATGGGGGGTTAATGGGGTGTTAATGGGGGATTAATGGGGTGTTAAGGGGGATTAATCGGGTCAATGGCAGTCAATGGGGTCAGTGTGGTTAATGGGGGGGTAATGGGGTCTATGGGGTCAACGGCAGTCAATAGGATCAATGAGATCAATGGGGTCAATGGGGTCAATGGGGTCAATGTGGTCAATGGGCTCATTGAGTTCAATGGGCTCAATGGCATTTAATAGGGTCAATGGGATGTTAATGGGGATTAATGGGGTGTTAATGGGGGGTTAATGGGGTGTCAATGGGGTGTTAATGGGGGGATTAATGGGGTGTTAATGGGGATTAATGGGGTCAATGGGGGGTTAATGGGGTCAATGGGCTCAATGGCATTCAATGGGGTGTTAATGGGGGCATTAATGGGGTGTTAATGGGATGTTAATGGGGTGTTAATGGGGATTAATGGGGTGTTATTGGGGGTTTAATGGGGTCAATGGAGTCAATGGCATTTAATAGGGTCAATGGGGTGTTAATGGGGGTTAATGGGGGGTTAATGGGCTCAATGGCATTTAATAGGGTCAATGGGGTGTTAATGGGGATTAATGGGGTGTTAATAGGGTCAATGGGGTCAATGGGGTGTTAATGGGGGTTAATGGGCTCAATGGCATTCAATGGGGTGTTAATGGGGTCAATGGGGTGGTAATGGGGATTAATGGGGTGTTAATGGGGGTTAATGGGGATTAATGGGGTCAATGCCATTTAATAGGGTCAATGGGGTCAATGGGGTGTTAATGGGGTGTTAATGGGGATTAATGGGGTGTTAATGGGGGGTTAATGGGGTCTATGGGCTCAATGGCATTCAATGGGGTTAATGGGGTGTTAATTGGATGTTAATGGGGTGTTAATGGGGATTAATGGGGTGTTATTGGGGGTTTAATGGGGTCAATGGAGTCAATGGCATTTAATAGGGTCAATGGGGTGTTAATGGGGTGTTAATGGGGGGTAAATGGGCTCAATGCCATTTAATAGGGTCAATGGGGGGGTAATAGGGTGTTAATGGGGTGTTAATGGGGGGTTAATGGGGTCAATGGGCTCAATGGCATTCAATGGGGTCAGTGGGGTGTTAATGGGGGATTAATGGGGTGTTAATGGGGGGTTAATGGGGGTTAATGGGGTCAATGGCATTCAATGGGGTTAATGGGGTGTTAATGGGGTGTTAATAGGATGTTAATAGGGTCAATGGGGTGTTAATGGGGGATTAATGGGGTGTTAATGGGGTGTTAATGGGGATTAATGGGCTCAATGGCATTCAATGGGGTGTTAATGGGATGTTAATGGGGGGTCAATGGGGTGTTAATGGGGTATTAATGGGGGTTAATGGGGTCAATGGCATTCAATGGGGTTAATGGGGTGTTAATGGGGTGTTAATGGGGTGTTAATGGGGTGTTAATGGGGTGTTAATAGGATGTTAATAGGGTCAATGTGGTGTTAATGGGGGGTTAATGGGGGATCAATGGGGGGTCAATGGGGTGTTAATAGGGTCAATGGAGTCAATGGGGTGTTAATGGGGTGTTAATGGGGGGTCAATGGGGTCAATGGGGTGTTAATGGGGATTAATGGGGTGTTAATGGGGGGTTAATGGGGTCAATGGGCTCAATGGCATTCAATGGGGTGTTAATGGGGGGGGTAATAGGGGATTAATGGGGTGTTAATGGGGGTTAATGGGGTCAATGGCATTCAATGGGGTTAATGGGGTGTTAATGGGGGTTAATGGGGTCAATGGCATTCAATGGGGTTAATGGGGTGTTAATGGGGTGTTAATGGGGTGTTAATGGGGTGTTAATGGGAGATTAATGGGGTCAATGGGGTCAATGGCATTCAATGGGGTTAATAGGGTCAATGGGGTGTTAATGGGGTGTTAATAGGATGTTAATAGGGTCAATGGGGTGTTAATGGGGGTTAATGGGGTCAATGGGCTCAATGGCATTCAATGGGGTTAATGGGGTGTTAATGGGGTGTTAATGGGGATTAATGGGGTGTTATTGGGGGTTTAATGGGCTCAATGGCATTCAATGGCATTCAATGGGGTCAGTGGGGTGTTAATGGGGGGTTAATGGGGTCAATGGGGTCAATGGCATTTAATAGGGTCAATGGGGTGTTAATGGGGGGTTAATGGGGTCAATAATGGTCAATTGCAGTCAATGGGATCAATGGGGTCAATAGGATCAATGGGGTCAATGGCAGTCAATGGGGTCTATGGGGTCAATGGCAGTCAATGGGGTCAGTGTGGTCAATGGGGTCAATGGCATTTAATAGGGTCAACGGGGTCAGTGGGGTCAATGGCATTTAATAGGGTCAATGGGGTGTTAATGAGGTCAATGGCAGTCAATGGGGTCAATGTGGTTAATGGGGGGTAATGGGGTCTATGGGGTCAATGGGGTCTATGGGGTCAATGGGGTCAATGGCATTTAATAGGGTCAATGGGGTGTTAATGGGGTCAATGGGCTCAATGGCATTCAATGGGGTGTTAATGGGGGGGTAATAGGGGATTAATGGGGTATTAATGGGGTGTTAATGGGGTGTTAATAGGGTGTTAATGGGGTTAATGGGGTCAATGGGGTGTTAATGGGGTGTTAATTGGGTGTTAATGGGGATTAATGGGGTGTTAATGAGGGGTTAATGGGGTCAATGGGCTCAATGGCATTCAATGGGGTTAATGGAGTGTTAATGGGGGATTAATGGGCTCAATGGCATTCAATGGGGTTAATGGGGTGTTAATGGGGGATTAATGGGCTCAATGGCATTCAATGGGGTTAATAGGGTTAATGGGGTCAATGGGGTGTTAATGGGGGGTTAATGGGGTGTTAATGGGGGGTTAATGGGGGATTAATGGGGTCAATGGCATTCAATGGGGTTAATGGGGGATTAATGGGGTCAATGGCATTTAATAGGGTCAATGGGGTGTTAATGGGGATTAATGGGGTGTTAATGGGGGGTTAATGGGGTCAATGGGCTCAATGGCATTCAATGGGGTGTTAATGGGGGGGTAATAGGGGATTAATGGTGTGTTAATGGGGATTAATGGGGTGTTAATGGGGTGTTAATGGGGGTTAATGGGGTGCCCCCACCTGGTCCCCCCTCTTCCATGTGACGGTGGGGGCGGGCTCCCCGCTGATGGGGACGTCCAGCCGCACTTTGTTCCCGGCCACCACCACGATGGTGTTCTCTGAGGACTGGCCTGAGCAGTCCAGGTGGATCTTGGGGGGCTCTGGGGGGGGGAGACCACCATTAGAACCCCATTGGGACCCCTATAATGGGACCCCCCCATTGGGACCCCCATTGGAACCCCTATAATGGGACCCCCCCATTGGGACCCCTATAATGGGACCCCTATAATGGGACCCCTATAATGGGACCCCCCCATTGGGACCCCTATAATGGGACCCCCCCATTGGGACCTCTATATTGGGACCCCCCCATTAACACCCCTATAATGGGACCCCCCCATTGGGACCCCCATTGGGACCCCCCCATTGGGACCCCCATATTGGGACCCCCCATTGGGACCCCTATATTGGGACCCCCCCCATTGACACCCCTATATTGGGACCCCTATATTGGGACCCCCCCCATTGACACCCCTATATTGGGACCCCTATATTGGGACCCCCATTGGGACCCCTCCATTGGGACCCCTATATTGGGACCCCCATTGGGACCCCTATATTGGGACCCCTATATTGGGACCCCCATTGGGACCCCCATATTGGGACCCCTATTGACACCCCTATATTGGGACCCCCATATTGGGACCCCTATTGACACCCCTATATTGGGACCCCCATATTGGGACCCCCATTGGGACCCCTATATGGGACCCCTATATTGGGACACCCCCATTGAGACCCCTATATTGGGACCCCTATATTGGGACCCCCATTGGGACCCCCATTGAGACCCCCCATTGGGACCCCTATATTGGGACCCCCATATTGGGATCCCCCATTGACACCCCTATATTGGGACCCCCATATTGGGACCCCCATTGGGACCCCTATATTGGGACCCCCATTGGAACCCCTATATCAGGACCCCTATATTGGGACCCCCATTGAGACCCCTATATTGGGACCCCTATATTGGGACCCCCATTGGGACCCCCCCATTGGAACCCCTATAATGGGACCCCCCCCATTGACACCCCTATATTGGAACCCCTATATTGGGACCCCCATTGGAACCCCTATATTGGGACCCCTATATTGGGACCCCCCTATATTGGGACCCCCTATCAGTCCAGGTGGATCTTGGGGGGCTCTGGGGGGGGAGACCACCATTAGAACCCCCCCATTGGGACCCCTATAATGGGACCCCCCCATTGGGACCCCTATATTGGGACCCCCCCATTGACACCCCTATAATGGGACCCCCCCATTGAGACCCCCATTGGGACCCCCATTGGGACCCCTATAATGGGACCCCCCCATTGGGACCCCTATAATGGGACCCCCCCATTGACACCCCTATAATGGGACCCCCTCATTGGGACCCCTATATTGGGACCCCTATATGGGACCCCTATATTGGTACCCCCCCATTGGGACCCCTATATATGGACCCCTATATGGGACCCCTATATTGGGACCCCCCCATTGACACCCCTATATTGGGACCCCATCATTGGGACCCCCCATATTGGGACCCCCCCATTGGGACCCCTATATTGGGACCCCTATATGGGACCCCTATATTGGGACACCCCCATTGAGACCCCTATATTGGGACCCCTATATTGGGACCCCCATTGGGACCCCCATATTGGGACCCCCCATTGGGACCCCTATATTGAGACCCTCCCATAGACAACCCCATTGGGACCCCTATAATGGGACCCCCCCATAGGCAACCCCATTGGGACCCCTATATTGGGACCCCTATATTGGGACCCCTATATTGGGACCCCCCATTGGGACACCCCAATGGGACCCCTATATTGGGACCCCCCCATTGAGACCCCCCCATTGGGACCCCTATATTGACACCCCTATATTGGGACCCCCATTAGCACCCCTATATTGGGACCCTCATTGGGACCCCCCCATTGACACCCCTATATAGGGACCCCTATATTGGGACCCCCATATTGGGACCCCCCCATTGGGACCCCTATATTGGGACACCCCCATTGGGACCCCCATATTGGGACCCCCCATTGGGACCCCCATTGGAACCCCTATAATGGGACCCCCCCATTGGGACCCCCATTGGGACCTCTATATTGGGACCCCCCTATATTGGGACCCCCTATCAGTCCAGGTGGATCTTGGGGGGCTCTGGGGGGGGAGACCACCATTAGAACCCCATATTGGGACCCCTATATTGAGACCCCCCCATTGGGACCCCCATTGAAACCCCTATAATGGGAATCCCCCATAGACAACCCCATTGGGACCCCTATAATGGGACCCCCCCATTGGGACCCCCATAGGCAACCCCATTGGGACCCCTATATTGGGACCCCTATCAGTCCAGGTGGATCTTGGGGGGCTCTGGGGGGGAGACCACCATTAGAACCCCATTAGAACCCCCCCACTGGGACCCCAAACCCCTATATTGACATCCCTATATTGGGACCCCCATTGGGACCCCTATATGGGACCCCTATAATGGGACCCCCCCATTGGGACCCCCATATTGGGACCCCTATATTGGGACCCCAAACCCCTATATTGACATCCCTATATTGGGACCCCCATTGGGACCCCTATATGGGACCCCTATATTGGGACACCCCAATTGGGACCCCCATATTGGGACCCCTATAATGGGACCCCCCCATTGAAACCCCATTGGGACCCCAAACCCCTATATTGGGACCCCCTATTGGTATCCCCCCATTGGGACCCCTATATTGACACCCCCTCATTGGGACCCCCATTGGGACCCCCCCATTGGGACCCCTATAATGGGACCCCCCCATTGGGATCCCTATATTGGGACCCCCCCCCATTGACTCCCCTATAATGGGACCCCCCCATTGGGACCCCCATTGGGACCCCCTCATTGGGACCCCTATATTGGGACCCCTATATGGGACCCCTATAATGGGACCCCCCCATTGGGACCCCCATTGGGACCCCCATTGGGACCCCCATATTGGGACCCCCATTGGGACCCGTATATTGGGACCCCCCCCCATTGGGACCCCTATAATGGGACCCCCCCATTGGGACCCCCATTGGGACCCCTATATTGGGACCCCTATCAGTCCAGGTGGATCCTGGGGGGCTCTGGGGGGAGACATACATTGAGACCCCCATTGGGACCCCTATAATGGGACCCCCATTGGGACCCCTATATTGGGACCCCTATAATGGGACCCCCCCATTGGGACCCCCATTGGGATCCCCATTGGAACCCCTATATTGGGACCCCCTATCAGTCCAGGTGGATCTTGGGGGTCTCTGGGGGGGGAGACCACCATTAGAACCCCCCTATTGGGACCCCCATTGGGACCCCTATAATGGGACCCCCCCATAGGCAACCCCATTGGGACCCCTATATTGAGACCCCACCATTAGAACCCCTTTGAGACCCCTATAATGGGACCCCCCCATTGGGACCCCCCTATTGACCCCAAGCAGTCCAGGTGGATCTTGGGGGGCTCTGGGGGGGGGACATACATTGAGACCCCCATTGGGACCCCTATAATGGGACCCCCCCATTGGGACCCCTATATTGGGACCCCCTATCAGTCCAGGTGGATCTTGGGGGCCTCTGGGGGGGGACATACATTGAGACCCCCATTGGGACCCCTATATTGGGACCCCCTATCAGTCCAGGTGGATCTTGGGGGGCTCTGGGGGGGGAGACCACCATTAGAACCCCATTGGGACCCCTATATTGGGACCCCCCCATTGACACCCCTATATCAGGACCCCTATATTGGGACCCCCATTGAGACCCCTATATTGGGACCCCTATATTGGGACCCCCATTGGGACCCCCATATTGGGACCCCCATTGAGACCCCTATAATGGGACCCCTCCATTGGGACCCCTATATTGGGACCCCTATATGGGACCCCTCCATTGGGACCCCTATATTGGGACCCCTATATTGGGACCCCTATATTGGGACACCCCCATTGGGACCCCTATATTGGGACCCCCATATTGGGACCCCCATTGGGACCCCTATATTGGGACCCCCATATTGGGACCCCATTGGGACCCCTATATTGGGACCCCTATATTGGGACCCCCATTGGGACCCCCATTGGGACCCCCCCATTGGGACCCCTATATTGGGACCCCTATAATGGGACCCCCCCATTGGGACCCCCATTGGGACCCCTATATTGGGACCCCCATATTGGGATCCCCCATTGACACCCCTATATTGGGACCCCCATATTGGGACCCCCCATTGACACCCCTATATTGGGACCCCCATTGGGACCCCTATATTGGGACCCCTATATTGGGACCCCCATATTGGGACCCCTATATTGAGACCCCTATATTGGGACCCCCATAGGCAACCCCATTGGGACCCCTATAATGGGACCCCTATAATGGGACCCCCCCATTGGGACCCCCAAGCAGTCCAGGTGGATCTTGGGGGGCTCTGGGGGGGAAGACCACCATTAGAACCCCATATTGGGACCCCTATATTGGGACCCCCATTGAAACCCCTATAATGGGACCCACCCAATTGAAACCCCATTGAAACCCCTATAATGGGACCCCCCCATAGGCAACCCCATTGGGACCCCTATATTGGGACCCCCTATCAGTCCAGGTGGATCTTGGGGGGATCTGGGGGGGGAGACCACCATTAGAACCCCATTGGGACCCCTATATTGGGACCCCAAACCCCTATATTGACATCCCTATATTGGGACCCCCATTGGGACCCCTATATTGGGACCCCCCCATAGGCAACCCCATTGGGACCCCTATAATGGGACCCCCCCCATTGGGACCCCTATATTGGGACCCCCCAATTAGGGCCCCAAACCCCTATATTGACATCCCTATATTGACATCCCTATATTGGGACCCCCATTGGAACCCCTATATTGGGACCCCCCCATTGACACCCCAATATTGGAACCCCTATATTGGGACCCCCATTGGAACCCCTATATTGGGACCCCCCCATAGGCAACCCCATTGGGACCCTCATTGGGACCCCTATAATGGGACCCCCCCATTGGGACCCCTATATTGGGATCCCCTATCAGTCCAGGTGGATCTTGGGGGGCTCTGGGGGGGGACATACATTGAGACCCCCATTGGGACCCCTATAATGGGACCCCCCCATAGGCAACCCCATTGGGACCCCTATAATGGGACCCCTGTAATGGGACCCCTGTATTGGGACCCCCTATCAGTCCAGGTGGATCTTGGGGGGCTCTGGGGGGGGAGACCACCATTAGAACCCCATTGAGACCCCCATTGGGACCCCCATTGGGATCCCTATAATGGGACCCCTACATTGGGACCCCCATTGGGACCCCCCCATTGGGACCCCCCCATTGGGACCCCCATAGGCAACCCCATTGGGACCCCTATAATGGGACCCCTGTAATGGGACCCCTGTAATGGGACCCCTGTATTGGGACCCCCTCATTGGGACCCCCTATCAGTCCAGGTGGATCTTGGGGGGCTCTGGGGGGGGGGACCACCATTAGAACCCCTATTGGGACCCCTATAATGGGACCCCCTCATTGGGACCCCCTATCAGTCCAGGTGGATCTTGGGGGGCTCTGGGGGGGGACATACATTGAGACCCCCATTGGGACCCCCATTGGGACCCCTATATTGAGACCCCCCCATTGGGACCCCAATTGGGACCCCTATAATGGGATCCCTATAATGGGACCCCCTCATTGGGACCCCCATTAGGACCCCTATATTGGGACCCCTATAATGGGACCCCCCCATTGGGACCCCCATTGGGACCCCTATATTGGGACCCCCATTGGAACCCCTATATCAGGACCCCTATATTGGGACCCCCATTGAGAACCCTATATTGGGACCCCTATATTGGGACCCCTATATTGGGACCCCCATTGGGACCCCTATATTGGGACCCCTATAATGGAACCCCTATATTGGGACCCCCTATCAGTCCAGGTGGATCTTGGGGGGCTCTGGGGGGGGAGACCACCATTAGAACCCCATTGAGACCCCATTAATGGGACCCCCCCATTGGGACCCCTATAATGGGACCCCCCCATTGGGACCCCTATATTGGGATCCCTGAGCAGTCCAGGTGGATCTTGGGGGGCTCTGGGGGCGGAGACCACCATTAGAACCCCATTGGGACCCCTATATTGGGACCCCTATATTGGGACCCCCCCATTGGGACCCCCCCATTGGGACCCCGAATCCCTATATTGGGACCCCCTATTGGTATCCCCCCATTGGGACCCCCATTGGGACCCCCCATTGGGACCCCCCCATTGGGACCCCCATATTAGGACCCCCCCATTGACACCCCTATATTGGGACCCCCATTGGGACCCCTCCATTGGGACCCCTATATTGGGACCCCTATATTGGGACCCCTATAATGGGACCCCCCCATTGGGACACCCATATTGGGACCCCTATATTGGGACCCCTATATAGCGACCCCCATTGAGACCCCTATATTGGGACCCCTATATTGGGACCCCCATATTGGAACCCCTATATTAGGACCCCCATATTGGGACCCCTATATTGGGACCCCTATATTGGGACCCCTATATTGGGACACCTATATTGAGACCCCTATATTGGGACCCCCCTATTGACACCCCTATATTGGGACCCCCATATTGGGACCCCCCCATTGGGACCCCTATATTAGGACCCCCCCATTGACACCCCTATATTGGGACCCCTAAATTGGGACCCCATATATTGGGACCCCCCCATTGACACCCCTATATTGGGACCCCCCCATTGGAACCCCAATATTGGGACCCCTATATTGACACCCCTATATTGGGACCCCTATATTGGCACTCCTATATAGGGACCCCTATATTGAGACCCCCCCATTGGCACTCCTATATAGGGACCCCGCCATTGAAACCCCATTGGGACCCCTATATTGGGACCCCTATATTGGGACTCCTATATTGGGACCCCTATATTGGGACCCCCATTGGGACCCCTATATTAGGCCCCCCCATTAGCAACCCTATATTGGGACCCCCATATTGGGGACCCCCCCCCCTCACCTTGTTTGGGGACGTACTCCACTTTGATCTCTATAGGAGAGGAAAGGAAAGGGTTAATGGGGACGGCTCCATTGACCCTATAAACCCATAACCCCATAACCCCCATTGACCCCATAGGACCCCATATAACCCCATATATCCCATATAACCCCATATATCCCATATAACCCCATATATCCCATATAACCCCATATAACCCACATATCCCCCCATATCCCCCCTATATGACCCTATTAACCCCATATCCCCCCATAGAACCCTATATCCCCCCTTTATCCCCCCATATAACCCCATATACCCCCATATAATGGCCCTATAGCCCCTATATGACCCCATATAACACCATATCCCCCCATATACCCCCATATAACCCCATATAACCCCATATACCCCCATATAACCCCATATACCCCCATATAACCCCATATAACCCTATATAACCCCATATAACCCCATATAACCCCATATAACCCCATATACCCCCATATCCCCCCATATAACCCCATGTACCCCCATATAACCCCATATAACCCCATATAACCCCATATAACCCCATATACCCCCATATCCCCCCATATAACCCCATGTACCCCCATATAATGACCCTATAGCGCCTATATGACAACATATGACTCCATATCCCCCCCATATAACCCCATATAACCCTATATCCACCCCATATAACCCCGTATCCACCCCATATACCCCCATATAACCCCATATAACCCCATATAACCCATATAACCCCATATAACCCCATATAACACCATATATCCCATATAACCCCATATAACCCCATATAACCCCATATAACCCATATAACCCCATATACCCCAAATATCACCCCATATAACCCCATATAACCCATATAACCCCATATAACCCCATATAACACCATATATCCCATATAACCCCATATAACCCCATATAACCCCATATCCCCCCATATAACCCCATATAATCCCATATAACCCCATATAATCCCATATAACCCCATATACCCCATATACCCCCATATAACCCCATATATCCCCCCATATACCCCATATACCCCCTATATAACCCCATATAACCCCATATACCCCAATATAACCCCATATAACCCCATATAACCCCATAAAACCCCATATAACCCAATATAACCCCATATAACCCCATATAACCCCATATAACCCCATATAACCCCATATATCCCCATATATCCCATATATAACCCTATATAACCTATATGTTACCCAGGAAGTTGAGCTTAGCGCTCAGTGACAGCGCGTATCCATCCGGTATAAAGGTGTAATCTCCCCCATATAACCCCATATAACCCCATATATCCCCATATAACCCCATATAACCCCATATAACCCCATATAACCCCATATAACACCATATAACACCATATAACCCCATATAACCCTATATAACCCCATATAACCCCATATACCCCATATAACCCCATATAACCCCATATAACCCCATATACCCCATATATCCCATATAACCCCATATATCCCCATATAACCCCATATCCCCCCATATAAAACGCCATATAACCCCATATAACCCCATATCCCCCCCATAGGACCCCATATCCACTTATATAACCCCACATCCCCCCTATATGACCCCATATATGCCCATATCCCCCCATGTAACCCCATATAACCCTATATCCACCCCATATAACCCCATACCCACCCCATATAATCCCATATAACCCCATATCCCCCCATAGAAACATATATCCCCCCCTTATCCCCCCATATAACCCCATATTCCCCCATATAATGACCCTTTAGCGCCTATATGACCCCATATAACCCCGTATCCACCCCATATACCCCCATATAACCCCATATAACCCCATATAACCCATATAACCCCATATAACCCCATATAACACCATATATCCCATATATAACCCCATATAACCCCATATAACCCCATATAACCCCATATAACCCCATATATCCCCTATATGACCCTATATGATCCTATATAACCCCATATAACCCCATATAACCCCATATACCCCCATATAACCCCATATATCCCATATAACCCCATATAACCCCATACAACTCCATATAACCCCATATAACCCCATATAACCCCATATCCCCCCATATAACCCCATATAACCCCATATATCCCATATACCCCATATAACCCCATATATCCCATATATCCCCATATAACCCCATATAACCCCATATAACCCTATATAACCCCATATCCCCCCATAGGACCCCATATACACTTATATAACCCCACATCCCCCCTATATGACCCCATATATGCCCATATCCCCCCATATAACCCCATATAACCCCATATAACCCCATATACCCCCATATAACCCCATATACCCCCATATAACCCCATATAACCCCATATCCCCCCATATAACCCCATATAACCCCATATACCCCTATATAACCCCATATAACCCCATATAACCCCATATAACCCCATATAACCCCATATAACCCCATATAACCCCATATAACCCCATATAACTCATATAACCCCATATAACGCCATATAACCCCATATATCCCATATAACCCCATATAACCCCATATAACCCCATATAACCCCATATAACCCCATATAACCCCATATCCCCCCATATAACCCCATATAACCCCATATACCCCCATATAACCCCATATAACCCCATATAACCCCATATAACCCCATATACCCCCTATATAACCCCATATAACCCCATATAACCCCATATAACCCCATATACCCCCATATAACCCCATATAACCCCATATAACCCCATATAACCCCATATACCCCCTATATAACCCCATATAACCCCATATAACCCCATATAACCCCATATACCCCCATATAACCCCATATAACCCCATATAACCCCATATAACCCCATATAACCCCATATAACCCCATATATCCCATACCCTGGAAGTTGAGCTTGGCGCTCAGTGACAGTGCGTATCCATCAGGTATAAAGGTGTAATCTCCCCCATATAACCCCATATAACCCCATATAACCCCATATAACCCCATATAATGACCCTATAACCCCATATAACCTCATATAATGACCCTATAACCCCATATAACCCCATATAATGACCCTATAAACCCATATAACCCCATATAATGACCCTATAACCCCATATAACCCCATATAATGACCCCATATAACCCCATATAACCCCATATAACCCCATATAACCCCATATAACCCCATATAACCCCATATAACCCCATATACCCCCTATATAACCCTATATCCGCTATACATTACCCAGGAAGTTGAGCTTGGCGCTCAATGACAGCGCGTATCCATCCGGTATAAAGGTGTAATCTCCCCCATATAACCCCATATAACCCCATATAATGACCCTATAACCCCATATATCCCCTATATGACCCTATATGATCCTATATAACCCTATATAACCCTATATATTACCGAGGAAGTTGAGCTTAGCGCTCAATGACAGCGCGTATCCATCCGGTATAAAGGTGTAATCTCCCTCGTCCTCGGGCTTCACGTCGTCGATCACCAGCTTGTGGAACCTGGGGGCACAAACCCGACCCCATAAACACATACACACCCCATAAGTGACCCCATAGACCCATAAGTGACCCCATAGACCCATAACTGAACCCATAGACCCATAAGTGACCCCAAAGCACCATAACCAACCCTATAACCCCATAACTGACCCCATAGCCCCATAACTGACCCCATAGCCCCATAACTGACCCCATAGCCCCATAACTAACCCCATAGACCCATAAGTGACCCCATAGACCCATAAGTGACCCCATAGACCCATAACTGACCCCATAGCACCATAAGTGACCCCATAGCACCATAACTGACCCCATAGCCACATAACTGACTCCACAGACCCATAACTGACCCCATAGCTCCATAATCGACCCCATAGCCCCATAACTGACCCCATAGCCCTATAACTGACCCTACAGCCCCATAACTGACCCCATAGCCCCATAACTGACCCCATAGACCCCATACCCCCATTGCCCTCATAGCCCCCATAGCCCCCATTGGCCCCATTACCCCCATAGCCCCCATTGCCCCCATAGCCCCCATTGCCCCCATAGCCCCCATAGCCCCCATTGCCCCCATTGACCCCATTACCCCCACTGACCCCATAGCCCCCATTGATCCAATGACTGTCCATCACCCCATAGCCCCCATAGCCCCCATAGCCCCCGTACCCACCTCCCATTGTGTGTGATGTGGATCCTCTTGCTGGGTTTCACCTCCACCCCATTGACCCCATTGATCCCTATTGACCCCATTGACCCCATTGATCCCTATTGACCCCATTGACTCCCATTGATCCCCATTGACCCCATTGACCCCATTGACTCCCATTGATCCCCATTGACCCCATTGACCCCATTGACTCCCATTGACTCCCATTGATCCCCATTGACCCCATTGATCTCCATTGACTCCATTGACTCCCATTGATCTCCATTGACTTCCATTGATCCCCATTGACTCCCATTGACTCCCATTGACTCCCATTGACCCCATTGACCCCATTGACCCCATTGACTCCCATTGACTCCCATTGACCCCATTGACCCCATTGACTCCCATTGACTCCCATTGACCCCCATTGACCCCATTGACTCCCATTGACTCCCATTGACCCCCATTGACTCCCATTGATCCCCATTGACCCCATTGACTCCCATTGACTCCCATTGACCCCCATTGACTCCCATTGACCCCATTGACCCCATTGACTCCCATTGACTCCATTGACCCCATTGACCCCATTGACTCCCATTGATCCCCATTGATCCCCATTGACTCCCATTGACCCCATTGACTCCCATTGACTCCCATTGATCCCCATTGATCCCTATTGACCCCATTGACTCCCATTGACTCCCATTGATCCCCCTTCACCTCATTGACCCCCATTGACCCCCATTGACTCCCATTGACTCCCATTGACCCCCATTGACCCCATTGACTCCCATTGACTCCCATTGACCCCATTGACTCCCATTGACCCCCATTGATCCCCATTGACCCCATTGATCCCTATTGACCCCATTGATTCCCATTGATCCCCATTCACCTCATTGACCCCCACTGATCCCTATTGACCCCATTGACTCCCATTGACTCCCATTGATCCCCATTGACTCCCATTGACCCCATTGACTCCCATTGACTCCCATTGATTCCCATTGATCCCCATTCACCTCATTGACCCCCACTGATCCCTATTGACCCCATTGACTCCCATTGATCCCCATTGATCCCATTGACTCCCATTGACCCCCATTGATCCCATTGACTCCCATTGACCCCCATTGATCCCCCTTGATCCCCATTGGCCCCCATTGTTCCCCATTGACCCCCATTGACTCCCATTGACTCCCATTGATCCCCATTGATCCCCATTGACTCCCATTGATCCCCATTGACCCCATTGACCCCATTACCCCCATTACCCCCATTGGCCCCATTACCCCCATTACCCCCATTACCCCCATAGCCCCCATTACCCCCATACCCCCATATCCCCGTACCCACCTCCCATTGTGAGTGATGTGGATCCTCTTGCTGGGTTTCACCTCCACCCCGTTCCTGTACCATTTTCCCGTCACTTTCTCATCCGACACCTCACATTTAAACACGGCCTGGTCCGACGCCTTCACCGTCAGGTCCGCCATGTCCTGCAGCACCTCCAGCTGCTTCTCTATAGGGACAATGGGGTACGACCCATAAGAGACCACATAGAACCCATAGGAGACTCTATAGAACCCATAGGAGAGACCATAGAACCCATAAGAGGTCCAGGAGACCCCATAGAACCCATAGGAGGCCCCATAGGACCCATAGGAGAGCCTGTAGAACCCATAGGAGAGCACATAGAACCCATAGGAGTTCCAGGAGATCCCATAGAACCCATAGGAGACCCCATAGGACCCATAGGAGGTCCAGGAGAGCCCATAGAACCCATAGGAGGCCCCATAGAAACCATAGGAGTCCCCATAGAAGCCATAGGAGGTCCAGGAGACCCCATAGAACCCATAGGAGGTCCAGAAGATCCCATAGAACCCATAGGAGGCCCCATAGGACCCATAGGACCCATTGGAGACCCCATAGAACCCATAGGAGTTCCAGGAGACCCCATAGAATACATAGGAGGTCCAAGAGAGCCCATAGAACCCATAGGAGGACCAGGAGATTCCATAGAACCCATAGGAGGTCCAGGAGACCCCATAGAACCCATAGGAGGTCCAGGAGATCCCATAGAATACATAGGAAGTCCAAGAGAGCCCATAGAACCCATAGGAGGTCCAGGAGAGCCCAAAGAACCCATAGGAAGTCCAGGAGACCCCATAGGACCCATAGAAGGTCCAGGAGACCCCATAGAACCCATTGGAGACCCCATAGAACCCATAGGAGGTCCAAGAGACCCCATAGGACCCATAGGAGGTCCAGGAGAGCCCACAGAACCCATAGGAGGCCCCATAGGACCCATAGGAGAGCCCATAGAAGCCATAGAAGGACCAGGAGACCCCATAGAACCTATAGAAGAGACCATAGAACCCATAGGAGGTCCAGGAGACCCCATAGAACCCATAGAAGAGACCATAGAACCCATAGGAGGTCCAGGAGACCCCATAGAACCCATAGGAGGCCCCATAGGACCCATAGGAGAACGAGGAGACCCCATAGAACCCATAGGATACCCCATAGAAGCCATAGGAGACCCCATAGAAACCATAGGAGACCCCATAGAAGCCATAGAAGGACCAAGAGAGCCCATAGAATCCATAGGAAGTCCAGGAGACCCCATAGAACCCATAGAAGGTCCAGGAGATCCCATAGAACCCATTGGAGACCCCATAGAACCCATAGAAGGATGAGGAGACCCCATAGAACCCATAGGAGGTCCAGGAGACCCCATAGAACCCATAGGAGAAGCAGGAGGCCCCATAGGACCTATAGGAGGCCCCATAGAACCCACAGGACCCATAGAAGGTCCAGGAGAGCCCATAGAACCCATAGGAGGCCCCATAGGACCCATAGGAGGTCCAGGAGACCCCATAGAACCCATAGGAGACCCCATAGAACCCATAGGAGACCCCATAGGACCCATAGGACCCATAGGAGGCCCCATAGGACCCATAGCATTTAAACACGGCCTGGTCCGACGCCTTCACCGTCAGGTCCGCCATGTCCTGCAGCACCTCCAGCTGCTTCTCTAGAGGGACACATAGGAGACCCCATAGAACCCATAGGAAACCCCATAGAACCCATAGAAGGTCCAGGAGATCCCATAGAACCCATAGGAAAGACCATAGAACTCATAGGAGGTCCAGGAGACCCCATAGAACCCATAGGAGGTCCAAGAGACCCCATAGAACCCATAGGAGGCCCCATAGAACCCATAGGACTCATAGGAGGCCCCATAGGACCCATAGGAGGTCCAGGAGACCCCATAGAACACATAGGTGGCCTCATAGGACCCATAGGACTCATAGGAGGCCCCATAGGACCCATAAAAGGTCCAGGAGACCCCATAGAACCCATAGGAGACCCCATAGAACCCATAGGAGGACCAAGAGACCCCATAGGACCCATAGGAGGTCCAGGAGACCCCATAGAACCCATAGGAGGTCCAAGAGACCCCATAGAAGCCATAGGGGAGTCCTTAGAACACCATAGAACCCATAGAAGGTCCAGGAGACCCCATAGAACCCATTGGAGAAGCAGGAGGCCCCATAGAACCCATAGGAGACCCCATAGAAGACATAGAAGGACCAGGAGACCCCATAGAACCCATAGGAAACCCCATAGAAGCCATAGAAGGACCAGGAGACCCCATAGAACCCATAGAAGAGACCATAGAACCCATAGGAGGTCCAGGAGACCCCATAGAACCCATAGGAGGCCCCATAGGACACATAGGAGGTCCAGGAGATCCCATAGAATACATAGGAAGTCCAAGAGAGCCCATAGAACCCATAGGAGGTCCAGGAGAGCCCATAGAACACATAGGAGGCCCCATAGAACCCATAGGAGAGCCCATAGGACCCATAGGAGGACTAAGAGACCCCATAGAACCCATAGGAGGCCCCATAGAACCCATAGGAGGTCCAGGAGACCCCACAGAAGGACCAGGAGAGTCCATAGAACCCCATAGAACCCATAGGAGGTCCAGGAGACCCCATAGAAACCATAGGAGACCCCATAGAAGCCATAGGAGGACTAGGAGACCCAATAGAATCCATAGGAGAGACCATAGAAGCCATAGGAGGTCCAGGAGACCCCATAGAACCCATAGAAGGTCCAGGAGATCCCATAGAACCCATAAGAGACCCCATAGAACCCATAGGAGACCCCATAGAAGCCATAGAAGGACCAGGAGACCCCATAGAACCCATAGAAGAGACCATAGAACCCATAGGAGGTCCAGGAGACCCCATAGAACCCATAGAAGATCCAGGAGACCCCATAGAACCCATAGGAGACCCCATAGAAGCCATAGAAGGACCAGGAGACCCCATAGAACCCATAGGAGACCCCATAGAACCCATAGGAGACCCCATAGAAGCCATAGAAGGACCAGGAGACCCCATAGAACCCATAGGAGACCCCATAGAACCCATAGGAGGTCCAGGAGACCCCATAGAACCCATAGGAGATCAAGGAGACCCCATAGAGCCCATAGGAGGACCATGAGAGCCCATAGAACGCATAGGACCCATAGGAGGTCCAGGAGAACCCATAGAATCCCATAGGACCCATAGAAGGTCCAGGAGACCCCATAGAACCCATAGGAGACCCCATAGGACCCATAGGAGAACCAGGAGACCCCATAGAACCCATAGGAGGTCCAGGAAACCCCATAGAATACATAGGAGGTCCAGGAGAGCCCATAGAACCCATAGGAGAACCAGGAGAGCCCATAGAACCCATAGAAGACCCCATAGGACCCATAGGAGGTCCAGGAGATCCCACAGAGTACATAGGAGGTCCAAGAGAGCCCATAGAACCCATAGAAGGACCAGGAGACCCCATAGAGCCCATAGGAGACCCCATAGGACCCATAGGAGAACCAGGAGACCCCATAGAATCCATAGGAGGCCCCATAGGACCCATAGGAGGTCCAAGAGACCCCATAGAGCCCATAGGAGAGACCATAGAAGACATAGGAGGACCAGGAGACCCCATAGAACCCATAGAAGGTCCAGGAAACCCCATAGAACCCATAGGAGGTCCAGGAGATCCCATATAACACATAGGAGAACCCATAGAACCCATAGAAGGACCAGGAGACCCCATAGAACCCATAGGAGAAGCAGGAGGCCCCATAGGACCTATAGGAGGACCCATAGAACCCATAGGACCCATAGAAGGTCCAGGAGAGCCCATAGAACCCATAGGAGGCCCCATAGGACCCATAGGAGGTCCAGGAGACCCCATAGAACCCCATAGGAGACCCCATAGAAGCCATAGGAGGTCCAGGAGACCCCATAGAACCCATAGGAGACCCCATAGAACCCATAGGAGGACCAAGAGACCCCATAACCCCAGAAAGACCCCATAGGGACCCCATAGACTTCATAACCCCGCACTGAGCCAACAAAGACCCCATAGGGACCCTATAACCCCACATAGACCCAACAAAGACCCCATAAGGACTGCATAGAGACCCCATAGGGAACCTATAACCCTGTAATGACCCCATAAGGACCCCATAAGGACCCTATAACTCAACTAAGACCCCATAGAGACCCCATAGCTCAACAAAGACCCAATGAAGACCCATAGGGACCCCATAACCCAACAAGAACCACATAGCCCAACAAAGACCTCATAGGGACCCTGTAACCCCATAGGGACCCCATAGAGACCCCATAGAGACCCCATAGGGACCCCATAACCCCATAGAGACCCCATATCCCCCCATAACCCCATAGGCACCCCATAGAGACCCCATAGACACCCCATACCCCCACATAGACCCCATAGAGACCCCATAGAGACCCCATAGAGACCCCATAGAGACCCCATATCCCCCCATAACCCCATAGAGACCCCATAGAGACCCCATAGGGACCCCATAACCCCTCATAGACCCAACACAGACACCATAGAGACTTCATAACCCCATAAGGACCCAACAAAGACCCCAAAGGGACCCCATAGGGACCCCATAGGGACCCTATTACTCCATAGAGATCCCATAGAGACCCCATAGAGACCCTATAACCCCATAGAGACCCCATAGAGACCCCATATCCCCCCATAACCCCATAGAGACCCCATAGGGACCCCATAGGGACCCCATATCCCCCCATAACCCCATAGAGACCCCATAGACACCCCATATCCCCCCATAACCCCATAGAGACCCCATAGAGACCCCATATCCCCCCATAACCCCATACAGACCCCATAGAGACCCCATAGAGACCCCATAGAGACCCCATAGAGACCCCATAACCCCATAGAGACCCCATAGAGACCCCATATCCCCTCATAACCCCATAGAGACCCCATAAAAACCCTATAAGACCCACCTTCCACACTTAGTTCCGCATCGCTCTGCCCCCCATTGGTCATGATGCGGTACTGGCCGCTGTCCTCCCCATAGGGACCCCATAGACACCCCATATCCCCCCATAACCCCATAGACACCCCATAGAGACCCCATAGAGACCCCTATCCCCCCATAACCCCATAGAGACCCCATAGAGACCCCATATCCCCCCATAACCCCATAGAGACCCCATAACCCCATAGAGACCCCATAGAGACCTTCCACACTTAGTTCCGCATCACTCTGCCCCCCATTGGTCATAATGCGGTAGTGGCCGCTGTCCTCCAGCTCCCCATAGGAACCATATAACCCCACATAGACCCCATATAAACCCCATAACCCTATAAAGACCCTATAGACCCTATAAAAACCCTATAAGAAACCCACCCTCGACACTTAATTCCGCGTCGCTCTGCCCCCCGTTGGTCATGATGCGGTACTGGCCGCTGTCCTCCAGCTCCCCATAGGGACCCATAGGGACCCCATAGTCTCAAATAGACCCCACATAGACCCCATAAAGACCCCATAGAGACCCCATATCCCCCCATAACCCCATAGAGACCCCATAGAGACCTTCCACACTTAGTTCGGCATCACTCTGCCCCCCATTGGTCATGATGCGGTAATGGCCGCTGTCCTCCCCATAGGGACCCCATAGGGACCCATAGGGACCCCATATCCCCCCATAACCCCATAGAGACCCCATAGAGACCCCATATCCCCCCATAACCCCATAGACACCCCATAGAGACCTTCCACACTTAGTTCGGCATCACTCTGCCCCCCATTGGTCATGATGCGGTAATGGCCGCTGTCCTCCCCATAGGGACCCCATAGACACCCCATAACCACATAGAGACCCCATAGAGACCCCGTAGAGACCCCATAGGGACCCCATAACCCCATAGAGACCCCATAGGGACCCCATATCCCCCCATAACCCCATAGAGACCCCATAGAGACCCTATAACCCCATAGAGACCCCATAGAGACCCCATATCCCCCCATAACCCCATAGAGACCCCATAGAGACCCCATATCCCCCCATAACCCCATAGAGACCCCATATCCCCCCATAACCCCATACAGACCCCATAGAGACCCCATAACCCCATAGAGACCCATAGGGACCCCATAGACACCCTATAACCCAATAGGGACCCCATATCCCCCATATCTCCCCATAACCCCATAAAAACCCCATAACCCACCCTCGACACTTAGTTCGGCGTCGCTCTGCCCCCCATTGGTCATAATGCGGTACTGGCTGCTGTCGTCCCCATAGGGACCCCATAGAGACCCCATAGGGAGTCCATATCCCCCCATAACCCCATAGAGACCCCATAGAGACCCCATAGAGACCCCATAGGGATCCTATAGAGACCCCATAGAGACCCCTTAACCCCATAGAGACCCCATATCCCCCCATAACCCCATAGGGACCCCATAGGGACCCCATAGGGAGTCCATATCCCCCCATAACCCCATAGAGACCCCATAGACACCCCATATCCCCCCATAACCCCATAGAGACCCCATATCCCCCCATAACCCCATAGAGACCCCATAGAGACCCCATAGAGACCCCATATCCCCCCATAACCCCATAGGGACCCCATAGAGACCCCATAGAGACCCCATATCCCCCCATAACCCCATAGAGACCCCATAGAGACCCCATATCCCCCCATATCTTCCCATAACCCCATAGAGACCCCATAAAAACCCTATAAGACCCACCCTCGACACTTAGTTCGGCGTCGCTCTGCCCCCCATTGGTCATGATGCGGTAATGGCCGCTGTCGTCCATGGTGGCCTCGTTAATGATGAGGAAATGTTTCCTGCCGTCCTTCTTAAAGCGATACTTGAACGTGTCGTCACGGGTCAGCTCCACCCCGTCCTTCATCCTATGGGGGATATAGGGATATATGGGGTTATATAGGGGTATATAGGGTCGTAATAGGGTTATATGGGGGTATATGGGGTTATATGGGGTCAGCTCCACCCCGTCCTTCATCCTATGGGGGATATAGGGTTATATAGGGTTATATGGGGGTATATGGGGTTATATGGGGTTATATGGGGGTATATGGGGTTATACGGGGTTATATGGGGTTATATGGGGTTATATGGGGTTATATGGGGTTATATGGGGTTATATGGGGTTATATGGGGTCAGCTCCACCCCGTCCTTCATCCTATGGGGTTATATGGGGTTATATATCGGGTTATATGGGGTTATATGGGTTATATGGGGTTATATGGGGTTATATGGGGGGATATGGGGGGATATGGGGGGATATGGGGTTATATGGGGTTATATGGGGTTGTGGGGTGTCTATGGGGTGTCTATGGGGTCTTTAGGGTCAGCTCCACCCCGTCCTTCATCCTATGGGGTTATATGAGGGTATATAGGGGTATATAGGGTCATAATAGGGTTATATGGGGTTATATGGGGTTATATAGGGTTATATATAGGGTCTTTATAGGGTTATGGGGTTATATGGGGGGATATGGGGTTATATGGGGTTATATAGGGGTCAGCTCCACCCCGTCCTTCATCCTATAGGGGATATAGGGTTATATAGGGTTATATGGGGTTATATGGGGTTATATGGGGTTATATGGGGGTATATGGGGTTATATGGGGTTATATGGGGGTATATGGGGTTATATGGGGTCAGCTCCACCCCGTCCTTCATCCTATGGGGTATATAGGGTTATTATAGGGTTATATGGGGTTATATGGGGTTATATAGGGTGGTAATAGGGTTATATGGGGTTGTAATAGGGTTATATGGGGTTATATGGGGTTATATGGGGTCAGCTCCACCCCGTCCTTCATCCTATAGGGTTATATGGGGTTATATAGGGTTATATAGGGTTATATGGGGTTCAATGGGGTTATATGGGGTTATATGGGGTTATATGGGGGTATATGGGATATATGGGGTTATATGGGGTTATATGGGGTTATATGGGGTTATATGGGGTTATATGGGGTTATATGGGGTTATATGGGATATATGGGGTTATATGGGGTTATATGGGGTTATATGGGGTTATATGGGGTTATATGGGGGGATATGGGGGGATATGGGGGGATATGGGGGGATATGGGGTTATATGGGGTTATATGGGGTATATGGGGTTATATGGGGTTATATGGGGTTATATGGGGGGATATGGGGGGATATGGGGTTATATGGGGTTATATGGGGTCAGCTCCACCCCGTCCTTCATCCTATAGGGTTATATAGGGTTATATAGGGTTATATGAGGGTATATGGGGTTATATGGGGGTATATGGGGTTATATGGGGGGTATATAGGGTCATAATAGGGTTATATGGGGTTATATGGGGGTATATGGGGTTATATAGGGGTATATAGGGTCATAATAGGGTTATATGGGGTTATATAGGGACATAATAGGGTTATATGGGGTTATATGGGGTCGTAATAGGGTTATATGGGGTTATATGGGTTATATGGGGTTATATGGGTTATATGGGGTCAGCTCCACCCCGTCCTTCATCCTATGGGGGTCTATGGGATTTAATAGGATTGTATGGGGTTATATGGGGTTTTATAGGGTCGTAATAGGGTTATATGGGGTCAGCTCCACCCCGTCCTTCATCCTATAGGGGTTATATAGGGTTATTATAGGGTTATATGGGGTTATGGGGTCAGCTCCACCCCGTCCTTCATCCTATGGGGTTGTATGGGGTCGTAATAGGGTTATATGGGGTTATATAGGGTCCTTATGGGGTTATATGGGGTTATATGGGGTTATATGGGGTTATATGGGGTTATATGGGGGTATATGGGGGGATATGGGGTTATATGGGGTATATGGGGTTATATGGGGTTATATAGGGTTATATAGGGTTATATGGGGTTATATGGGGTTATATGGGGTTATATGGGGTTATATGGGGTTATATGGGGTTATATGGGGTTATATGGGGGGATATGGGGTTATATGGGGTTATATGGGGATATATGGGGTTATATGGGGTTATATGGGGTTATATGGGGTTATATGGGGTTATATGGAGTTATATGGGGTTATATGGGGTTATATGGGGTTATATGGGGTTATATGGAGTTATATGGGGGTATATGGGGTTATATGGGGTTATATGGGTTATATAGGGTCATAATAGGGTTATATGGGGTTATATGGGGTTATATGGGGGTATATGGGGTTATATGGGGTTATATGGGGTTATATGGGGTTATATAGGGTTATATGGGGTTATATGGGGTTATATGGGGTTATATGGGGTTATATGGGGTTATATGGGGTTATATGGGATATATGGGGGTATATGGGGGTATATGGGGTTATATGGGGTTATAATAGGGTTATATGGGGTTATATAGGGTCATAATAGGGTTATATGGGGTTATATAGGGTCGTAATGGGGTCTTATAGGGTCATAATAGGGTTATATGGGGTTATATGGGGTTATATGGGGTTATATGGGGTTATATGGGGTCAGCTCCACCCCGTCCTTCATCCTATAGGGGGATATAGGGTTATTATAGGGTTATATGGGGTTATATGGGGTTATATGGGGTCATAATAGGGTTATATGGGGTTATATGGGTTATATGGTGTCAGCTCCACCCCGTCCTTCATCCTATGGGGTTATATAGGGTTATATAGGGTTATATAGGGGTATATAGGGGTATATAGGGTCGTAATAGGGTTATATAGGGTTATATGGGGTTATATGGGGTTATATGGGGTTATATGGGGTTATATGGGTTATATGGGGTTATATGGGGTTGTATGGGGTTATATGGGGTTATATGGGGTTATATGGGGTTATAGGGTCATAATAGGGTAATATGGGGTTATATGGGGTTATATGGGGGGATATGGGGGGATATGGGGTTATATAGGGTTATATGGGGTATATGGGGTTATATGGGGTTATATGGGGTTATATGGGGGTATATGGGGTTATATGGGGTTATATGGGGTTATATGGGGGGATATGGGGGGATATGGGGTCATAATAGGGTTATATGGGGTTATATGGGGTTATACGGGGTTATATGGGGTTATATGGGGTTATACGGGGTTATATGGGGTTATATGGGGGTATATGGGGTTATATGGGGTTATATGGGGTTATATGGGGGTATATGGGGGTATATGGGGTTATATGGGGTTATATGGGGTTATATGGGGGTATATGGGATATATGGGGTTATATGGGGTTATATGGGGTTATATGGGGTTATATGGGGTTATATGGGGTTATATGGGGTTATATGGGTTATATGGGGTCTATATGGGTTATGGGGTCTATATGGGGTCTCTATGGGGTCTCTATGGGTTATGGGGTCTATATGGGGTTTATATGGGTTATGGGGTCTATATGGGGTCTATATGGGGTCTATATGGGGTCTATATGGGTTATGGGGTCTATATGGGGTCTATATGGGGTCTATATGGGGTATCTATGGGTTATGGGGTCTATACGGGGTCTGTATGGGTTATGGGGTCTTTATGGGGTCTATACGGGGTCTGTATGGGTTATGGGATCTCTATGGGGTCTCTATGGGGTCTGTATGGGTTATGGGGTCTCTATGGGGTCTGTATGAGTTATGGGGTCTTTATGGGGTCTCTATGGGGTCTGTATGGGTTATGGGGTCTCTATGGGGTATCTATGGGTTATGGGGTCTCTATGGGGTCTCTATGGGTTATGGGGTCTATATGGGGTTTATATGGGTTATGGGGTCTCTATGGGGTCTATATGGGTTATGGGGTCTATATGGGGTCTATATGGGTTATGGGGTCTCTATGGGGTCTGTATGGGTTATGGGGTCTCTATGGGGTCTCTATGGGTTTTGGGGTCTATATGGGGTTTATATGGGTTATGGGGTCTGTATGGGTTATGGGGTCTCTATGGGGTCTCTATGGGTTATGGGGTCTATATGGGGTCTGTATGGGTTATGGGGTCTCTATGGGGTTTATATGGGTTATGGGGTCTCTATGGGGTCTGTATGGGTTATGGGGTCTATATGGGGTCTATATGGGGTCTATATGGGTTATGGGGTCTATATGGGGTCTATATGGGGTATCTATGGGTTATGGGGTCTATACGGGGTCTATATGGGTTATGGGGTCTATATGGGGTCTATATAGGTTATGGGTTCTATATGGGGTCTATATGGGGTATCTATGGGTTACGGGGTCTATACGGGGTCTGTATGGGTTATGGGGTCGCTATGGGGTCTTTATGGGTTATGGGGTCTATATGGGGTCTATATGGGGTCTATATGGGGTATCTATGGGTTATGGGGTTATGGGGTCTATATGGGGTCTGTATGAGTTATGGGGTCTTTATGGGGTCTCTATGGGGTGGATACGGGTTATGGGGTCTCTATGGGGTCTATAGGGCAGCCGTACCACATGACCTGAGCCCCCTCCTCGGACACTTCAGCCTCCAACACCACGCGGTCACCGACCACCACCTGCTGGTCCTCCAGCCCGCGGACCACCGTCACGGGGGGCTCTATGGGGGGATATGGGGGCTTATAGGGTCTTATGGGGTCTTATGGGGTCTTATGGGGTCTTATAGGGTCTTATAGGGTCTTATGGGGTCTTATGGGGTCTTATAGGGTCTTATGGGGTCTTATGGGGTCTTATGGGGTCTTATGGGGTCTTATAGGGTCTTATGGGGTAATATGGGGGGATATGGGGTGGGTATGGGGGGATATTGGGGTTCTATGGGGTTCTATGGGGGGATATAGGGTCTTATGGGGTCTTATAGGGTCTTATGGGGGGATATGGGGTCTTATAGGGTCTTATAGGGTCTTATGAGGTCTTATAGGGTCTTATAGGGTCTTATGGGGTCTTATAGGGTCTTATGGGGTCTTATGGGGTCTTATAGGGTCTTATAGGGTCTTATGGGGTCTTATAGGGTCTTATGGGGTCTTATGGGGTCTTATAGGGTCTTATAGGGTCTTATGGGGTCTTATAGGGTCTTATAGGGTCTTATGGGGTCTTATAGGGTCTTATGGGGGGATATGGGGTCTTATAGGGTCTTATGGGGTGGGTATGGGGTCTTATGAGGTAATATGGGGGAGTAAAAGGGGGCATGGGGGGTCAGAGGGGGGATATGGGGTGAAAAGGGGGGATATGGGGTCTTATGGGGTCTTATAGGGTCTTATGGGGTTATGGGGTCTTATGGGGTCTTATAGGGTCTTATGGGGGGATATGGGGTGGATATGGGGTCTCTATGGGGTTCTATGGGGGGATATGGGGTGGGTATGGGGTCATATGTGGTCACCGACCACCACCTGCTGGTCCTCCAGCCCGCGGACCACCGTCACGGGGGGCTCTATGGGGGGATATGGGGCTTATAGGGTCTTATGGGGTCTTATAGGGTCTTATGGGGTCTTATGAGGTCTTATAGGGTCTTATAGGGTCTTATGGGGGGATATGGGGTGGATATGGGGGGATATGGGGTAATATGGGGGGATATGGGGTGGATATGGGGGGATATGGGGTAATATGGGGGGATATGGGGTGGGTATGGGGTCATATGGGGTAATAGGGGGGGATATGGGGTGGGTATGGGGGTATATGGGGTGATATGGCTCCCTATGGTTTCCAATGGCTCTCTATGGATCTCTATGGGGTTCATAGAGTTTCTATGGGGTTTATAGGGTTTCTATGGGGTTTATAGGGTTTCTATGGGGTTTATAGGGTCTCTATGGGGTTTATAGGGTTTCTATGGGGTTTATAGGGTCTCTATGGGGCCGTACCCTTAACGAAGACCTCATCGTTGACCCTACACTCATAGGGACAATATGGCTCCCTATAGCTCCCTATAGCTCCCAATGGTTCCCTATGGGATCTTTATAGGGTTTCTATGGGGTTTATGGGGTCTCTATGGGGTTTATAGGGTCTCTATGGGGTTTATAGGGTTTCTATGGAGTTTATAGGCTCTCTATGGAGTTTATAGGCTCTCTATGGGGTTTATGGGGTCTCTATGGGGTTTATAGGGTTTCTATGGGGTTTATAGGGTTTCTATGGGGTTCATAGGGTCTCTATGGGGTTTATAGGGTCTCTATGGAGTTTATAGGGTCTCTATGGGGTTTATGGGGTCTCTATGGGGTTTATAAGGTCTCTATGTGGTTTATAGGCTCTCTATGGGGTTTATAGGGTCTCTATGGGGTTTATAGGGTCTCTATGGGGTTTATAGGCTCTCTATGGGGTTTATAAGGTCTCTATGGGGTTTATAGGGTTTCTATGGGGTTTATAGGGTCTTTATGGGGTTTATAGGCTCTCTATGGGGTTTATAGGGTCTCTATGGGGTTTATAGGGTTTCTATGGGGTTTTTATGGGGTCGTACCCTTGACCAAGACCTCATCGTTGACCCTACACTCCTAAGGGCACTATGGGCTCCCTATATCTCCCTATAGCTCCCAATGGTTCCCAATGGCTCTTTATGGGGTCTCAATGGGTCTCTATGGGGTCTCTATGGGGTTTATAGGGTCTCTATGGGGTTTATAGGGTCTCTATGGGGTTTCTATGGGGCCGTACCCTTAACAAACACCTCGGTGAAGCACTTCTCATCGTTGACCCTACACTCATAGGGACAATATGGGCTCCCTATAGCTCCCAATGGTTCCCAATGGCTCTCTATGGTTGTCTATGGGATGTCTATGGGGTTTATAGGGTTTATAGGATTTTTATAGGGTTTCTATGGGGTTTTTATGGGGCCGTACCCTTGACCAAGACCTCATCGTTGACCCTACACTCATAGGGCCACTATGGCTCCCTATGGGCTCTCAATGGATCTCTATGGCTCCCAATGGCTCTCTATGGGATCTTTATAGGGTCTCTATGGGGTCTCTATGGGGTTTATAGGGTCTCTATGGGGTTTATAGGGTTTCTATGGGGTTTATAGGGTTTCTATGGGGTTTTTATGGGGTGGTACCCTTGACCAAGACCTCATCGTTGACCCTACACTCATAGGGCCACTATGGCTCCCTATGGGCTCTCAATGGATCTCTATGGCTCCCAATGGCTCTCTATGGGATCTTTATAGGGTCTCTATGGGGTCTCTATGGGGTTTATGGGGTCTCTATGGGGTTTATAGGGTCTCTATGGGGTTTATAGGGTTTCTATGGGGTTTCTATGGGGTCGTACCCTTGACCAAGACCTCATCATTGACCCTACACTCATAGGGCCACTATGGCCCCCTATGGGCTCCCTATGGCTCTCTATGTCTCTCCATTGTTCTCTATGGGATCTCTATGGGGTTTCTATGGGGTTTATAGGGTTTCTATGGGGTTTCTATGGGGTTTCTATGGGGCCGTACCCTTAACGAACACCTCGGTGAAGCACTTCTCATCGTTGACCCTACACTCATAGGGCCACTATGGCTCCCTATGGGTTCTCCATTGTTCTCTATGGGATCTCTATGGGATCTCTATGGGGTTTATAGGGTCTCTATGGGGTTTATAGGGTCTCTATGGGGTTTATAGGGTCTCTATGGGGTTTATAGGGTTTCTATGGGGTTTATAGGGTCTCTATGGGGTTTATAGGGTTTCTATGGGGTTTATAGGGTTTCTATGGGGTTTCTATGGGGCCGTACCCTTAACCAAGACCTCATCGTTGACCCTACACTCATAGGGCCACTATATCTCCCTATAGCTCCCAATGGTTCCCAATGGCTCTTTATGGGGTCTCAATGGGTCTCTATGGGGTTTATAGGGTTTCTATGGGGTTTATAGGGTCTCTATGGGGTTTATAGGGTCTCTATGGGGTTTATGGGTCCCTATGGGGTTTATAGGGTCTCTATGGGGTTTATAGGGTCTCTATGGGGTTTATAGGGTTTCTATGGGGTTTCTATGGGGCCGTACCCTTGACCAAGACCTCATCGTTGACCCTACACTCATAGGGGCACTATGGCCCCCTATGGGCTCTCAATGGATCTCTATGGCTCCCAATGGCTCTCTATGGGATCTTCATAGGGTCTCTATGGGGTTTCTATGGGGTTTATAGGGTCTCTATGGGGTTTATAGGGTCTCTATGGGGTTTATGGGGTTTCTATGGGGTCTATGGGGTTTATAGGGTTTCTATGGGGTTTCTATGGGGCCGTACCCTTAACGAACACCTCAGTGAAGCACTTCTCATCGTTGACCCTACACTCATAGGGCCACTATGGCTCCCTATGGGCTCCCAATGGCTCTCTATGGGGTTTATAGGTTCTCTATGGGGTTTATAGGGTCTCTATGGGGTTTATGGGGTTTATAGGGTTTCTATGGGGTTTCTATGGGGCCGTACCCTTAACGAAGACCTCATTGTTGACCCTACACTCATAGGGACAATATGGCTCCCTATGGCTCCCTATGGGTTCTCCATTGTTCTCTATGGGATCTCTATGGGGTCTCTATGGCTCTCTATGGGGTTTATGGGGTTTATAGGGTTTCTATGGGGTTTATAGGGTCTCTATGGGGTTTATGGGGTCTCTATGGGGTTTATAGGGTCTCTATGGGGTTTATAGGGTCTCTATGGGGTTTATAGGGTTTCTATGGGGTTTATAGGGTCTCTATGGGGCCGTACCCTTAACGAAGACCTCATCGTTGACCCTACACTCATAGGGACAATATGGCTCCCTATAGCTCCCAATGGTTCCCAATGGTTCCCAATGGCTCTTTATGGGGTCTCTATGGCTCTCTATGGGGTCTCTATGGGGTTTATAGGGTCTCTATGGGGTTTATAGGGTCTCTATGGGGTTTATGGGGTTTATAGGGTTTCTATGGGGTTTCTATGGGGCCGTACCCTTAACGAAGACCTCATTGTTGACCCTACACTCATAGGGACAATATGGCTCCCTATGGCTCCCTATGGGTTCTCCATTGTTCTCTATGGGATCTCTATGGGGTCTCTATGGCTCTCTATGGGGTTTATGGGGTTTATAGGGTTTCTATGGGGTTTATAGGGTCTCTATGGGGTTTATGGGGTCTCTATGGGGTTTATAGGGTCTCTATGGGGTTTATAGGGTTTCTATGGGGTTTCTATGGCTCTCTATGGGGTCTCTATGGGGTTTCTATGGGGTTTATAGGGTTTCTATGGGGTTTATAGGGTCTCTATGGGGTTTGTGGGGTTTATAGGGTCTCTATGGGGTTTATGGGGTTTATAGGGTCTCTATGGGGTTTATAGGGTTTCTATGGGGTTTATGGGGTTTATAGGGTTTCTATGGGGTTTATAGGGTCTCTATGGGGTTTGTGGGGTTTATAGGGTCTCTATGGGGTTTATGGGGTTTATAGGGTCTCTATGGGGTTTATAGGGTCTCTATGGGGTTTATGGGGTTTATAGGGTTTCTATGGGGTTTATAGGGTCTCTATGGGGTTTGTGGGGTTTATAGGGTCTCTATGGGGTTTATAGGGTTTCTATGGGGTTTATGGGGTTTATAGGGTTTCTATGGGGTTTATAGGGTCTCTATGGGGTTTGTGGGGTTTATAGGGTCTCTATGGGGTTTATGGGGTTTATAGGGTCTCTATGGGGTTTATAGGGTTTCTATGGGGTTTATGGGGTTTATAGGGTTTCTATGGGGTTTATAGGGTCTCTATGGGGTTTGTGGGGTTTATAGGGTCTCTATGGGGTTTATGGGGTTTCTATGGGGTTTATGGGGTTTCTATGGGGTCTATGGGGTTTCTATGGGGTTTATGGGGTTTCTATGGGGTTTATGGGGTTTATAGGGTTTCTATGGGGTTTATGGGGTTTCTATGGGGTCTATGGGGTTTCTATGGGGTTTATGGGGTTTCTATGGGGTTTATGGGGTTTCTATGGGGTCTATGGGGTTTCTATGGGGCCGTACCCTTAACGAACACCTCAGTGAAGCACTTCTCATCGTTGACCCTACACTCATAGGGACAATATGGGCTCCCTATATCTCCCTATAGCTCCCAATGGCTCTCTATGGGGTTTATAGGGTCTCTATGGGGTTTATAGGGTCTCTATGGGGTCTCTATGGGGTTTATAGGGTTTCTATGGGGTTTTTATGGGGTCGTACCCTTGACGAAGACCTCATCATTGACCCTACACTCATAGGGCCACTATATCTCCCTATAGCTCCCAATGGTTCCCAATGGCTCCCAATGGTTCCCTATGGGATCTCTATGGGTCTCTATGGGGTTTATAGGGTTTCTATGGTGTTTATGGGGTCTCTATGGGGTTTATAGGGTTTCTATGGGGTTTCTATGGGGCCGTACCCTTGACCAAGACCTCATCGTTGACCCTACACTCATAGGGCCACTATGGCTCCCTATGGGTTCTCCATTGTTCTCTATGGGATCTCTATGGGTCTCTATGGGGTTTATAGGGTCTCTATGGGGTTTATAGGGTCTCTATGGGGTTTCTATGGGGCCGTACCCTTAACAAACACCTCGGTGAAGCACTTCTCATCGTTGACCCTACACTCGTAGGCGGCGTCGTCGGCCAACGAACATTTGTTGATGGTCAGGATGCGCTTCAGCCCCACGTTCTCAAACACGTACCTGGGATATGGGGGGTATGGGGGATATATGGGGTTTCTATAGGGTTTCTATGGGGTTATGGGGTCTCTATGGGGTCTCTATGGGGGGATATGGGGTCTCTATGGGGTCTCTATGGGGTTATGGGGGGTTATGGGGTCTCTATGGGGTCTCTATGGGGTTTCTATGGGGTTATGGGGTCTATATGGGGTCTCTATGGGGTCTCTATGGGGTTATGGGGGGATATGGGGTCTCTATGGGGTTATGGGGTCTCTATGGGGTCTCTATGGGGGGATATGGGGTCTCTATGGGGTCTCTATGGGGTTATGGGGTCTTTATGGGGTCTCTATGGGGTCTCTATGGGGTTATGGGGTCTTTATGGGGTCTCTATGGGGTCTCTATGGGGTTATGGGGTCTTTATGGGGTCTCTATGGGGTTTCTATGGGGTTATGGGGTCTCTATAAAGGGATATGGGGTTATGGGGTCTCTATGGGGTCTCTATGGGGTTATGGGGGGATATGGGGTCTATATGGGGTTATAGGGTCTATATGGGGTCTCTATGGGGTTATGGGGGGATATGGGGGATATATGGGGTTTCTATAGGGTTTCTATGGGGTTATGGGGTTTCTATGGGGTTATGGGGTCTTTATGGGGTCTCTATGGAAGGATATGGGGTCTCCATGGGGTCTGTATGGGGTTGTAGGGGGATATGGGGTCTCTATGGGGTCTATATGGGGTCTATATGGGGTTTCTATGGGGTTATGGGGTCTATATGGGGTTATGGGGTCTCTATGGGGTTATGGGGGGATATGGGGTCTATATGGGGTTATAGGGTCTCTATGGGGTCTCTATGGGGTCTCTATGGGGTTATGGGGTCTCTATGGGGTCTCTATGGGGTTATGGGGTCTTTATGGGGTCTCTATGGGGTTATGGGGGATATATGGGGTCTATATGGGGTCTCTATGGGGTCTCTATGGGGTTATGGGGGCATATGGGGTCTCTATGGGGTCTCTAGCCCCCATTACCCCCAATACCCCCATAGCCCCCATTCACCCCATTACCCCCAATACCCCCATATCCCCCATTCACCCCATTGACCCCATTACCCCCATAGCCCCCATTACCCCCATCACCCCCAATACCCCCATTACCCCCATAGCCCCCATTGCCCCCATAGGCCCTATTAACCCCATTACCCCCATAGCCCCCATTACCTCCATTACCCCCATTACCCCCATAGGCCCTATTACCCCCATTCACCCCATTACCCCCATATCCCCCATATCCCCCATTACCCCCATTCTCCCCAATACCCCCATATCCCCCCATTCACCCCATTCACCCCATTGCCCCCATTCACCCCAATACCCCCATTTACCCCATAGCCCCTATTCACCCCATAGCCCCCATACCCCCCATATCCCCCATTACCCCCATAGCCCCCATTACCCCCATAGCCCCCATTCACCCCATTACCCCCATTACCCCCATTACCCCCATAGCCACCATAGCCCCCATTACCCCCATTCACCCCATTACCCCCATTACCCCCATTCACCCCATAGCCCCCATTACCCCCATTCACCCCAATGACCCCATAGCCCCCATTCACCCCATTATCCCCATTACACCCATAGCCCCCAATACCCCCATTACCTCCATTCACCCCATAGCCCCCATAGCCCCCATTACCCCTAATACCCCCATTACCCCCATAGCCCCCATTACCCCCATTACCCCCATTCACCCCATAGCCCCCAATACCCCCATTACCCCCATAGCCCCCATTACCCCCATTCACCCCATTACCCCCATAGCCCCCATTACCCCCATAGGCCCTATTAACCCCATAGCCCCCATTACCCCCATTACCCCCATTACCCCCATTACCCCCATAGCCCCCATTACCCCTAATACCCCCATTACCCCCATAGCCCCCATAGCCCCCATTACCCCCATTCACCCCATTGCCCCCATTACCCCCATTGCCCCCATTCACCCCATTCACCCCAATACCCCCCATACCCCCCATACCCCCCCTTACTTGGAGCTGGGTTTCAGCAGCTGCCCGTTCTTGTACCACTTTAGGGGCAGGTCGGGGTGACTCAGCTCCACCACCAGCTTGATCTTATTCCCTTTGTCCACCTGGTACGCGGGGTCCAGCTTACGGATAAAGGCTGGGAATAGGGAATAATGGGGTTAATAGGGGATACACTGCCCCATAGGGACACATAGAGACCCATAGGGATCCATAGAGTCCCATAGGGACCCATAGAGACCCATAGGGACACATAGAGATCCATAAAGACCCATAGAGATACATAGGGACCTATAGATACCCATAGGGACCCATAGAGATCCATAGAGACCCATAGGGACCCATAGAGATCCATAGGGACCCAAAGAGATCCATAGGGACATATAGATACCCATAGGGACCCATAGGGACCCATAGGGACCCATAGAGACCCCATAGGGACACATAGGGACCCATAGGGACCCATAGAGATCCATAGGGACACATAGAGATCCATAGAAACACATTGGGACCCATAGAAACACATTGGGACCCATAGAGACACATAGGGACCCCATAGGGACCCATAGAGACACATAGGGACACATAGGGACCCATAGAGATCCATAGGGACCCATAGAGATCCATAGGGACACATAGGGACCCAAAGAGATCCATTGAGCCCCATAGAAGTCGATAGGGACACATAGGGACACATAGAGATCCATAGGGATACACTGTGCCCCATAGGAACACATAGGAACACATTGGGACACATAGAAATCCATAGGGACACATAGGGACACATTGGGACACATAGAGACACATAGAGACACATAGAGACACATAGGGACACATAGGGACACATAGAGACACATAGTGCCCCATAGAGATCCATAGGGACCCCATAGGGACACATAGTGTCCCATAGAGATGCATAGGGACCCATAGAGACCCATAGGGACACATAGGAACCCATAGAAATCCATAGGGATACACTGTGCCCCGTAGAGACCCATAAGGGACCCATAGGGATCCATAGAGATCCATAGGGACCCATAGGGACCCCATAGGGACCCATAGGGACCCATAGATATCCATAGGGACCCATAGAAACACATTGTGCCCCATAGAGATCCATAGGGACATATAGAGATCCATTGTGCCCCATAGGGACCCATAGGGACCCATAGGGACCCATAGAGATCAATAGGGACACATAGGGACCAATAGCCCCCTATAATCCCACCTAGACCCCCATTAAACCCCCCATAGCCCCCCATAGACCCCCTTAAAGCCCCCATAACCCCCCATAACCACCCTTTACAGCCCCTCTATGACCCCATATCACCCCATAACCCCCCCATATCACCCCATATCACCCCATAACCACCCCATATCACACTATAGGCCCCTATAATCACCCCATATCACCCCATAACCACCCTATATCACCCCATAACCCCCCATAACCACCCTTTACAGCCCCTCTATGACCCCATAGCCCCCCATAACCACCCCATATCACCCCATAACCACTCCATATCACCCCATAACCCCCCATAGCCCCCTATAATCCCCTCATAGCCCCCTATAATCCCACCTAGACCCCCTTAAACCCCACATAACCTCCTTATAAGCCCCTTAAACCCCATTCTACCCCCCATAACCACCCTTTACAGCCCCTCTATGACCCCATAGCCCCCCATAACCACCCCATAACCCCACTATAACCCCCCCAGACCCCATAAAACCCCCCATATCCCCCAAATAACCCCCCCAGGCCCCCTATAACCACCCCATATCACCCCATAGCCCCCTATAATCCCACCTAGACCCCCTTAGACCCCCCATAACCCCCCCATATCACCCCATATCACCCCATAACCACCCCATATCACACCATAGCCCCCTATAATCACCCCATATCACCCCATAACCACCCCATATCACCCCATAACCACCCCATATCACACTATAGCCCCCTATAATCACCCTATATCACCCCATAAGCCCCCATAACCACCCTTTACAGCCCCTCTATGACCCCATAGCCCCCCATAACCACCCCATATCACCTCATAACCCCCCATAGCCCCCTATAATCCCCCCATAGCCCCCTATAAACCCCTCTAGACCCCCTTAGACCCCCCATAACCACCCCATATCACCCCATATCACCCCATAGCCCCCCATAACCACCCTTTACAGCCCCTCTACGACCCCATAGCCCCCCCATATCACCCCATAACCCCACTATAACCCCCCCAGACCCCATATCACCCCATAGCCCCCTATAGGGCCCCACCTTGGCTCTTTTTGGGTTCGACATGGACCTTTTTGAGCCTCTTCAGCATCCCCCTGAGGTCGGTGATCCCGTACTGGAAGGCGACCCCATATACCCCCATAACCGCCCCATATCACCCCATAACCACCCCATATACCCCCATAACCGCCCCATATCACCCTATAACCACCCCATATCTCCCCATAACCACCCCATACCACACCATAGCCACCTATAATCCCACATAGACCCCCTTAGACCCCCCATAACTCCCCATAACCACCCCATATCACCCCATAACCCCCCCATATCACCCCATATCACCCCATAGCCCCCTATAATCCCCCCATAGCCCCCTATAATCCCCCCATAGCCCCCTATAATCCCACCTAGACCCCCTTAGACCCCCCATAACCCCCCATAACCACCCCATATCACCCCATAACCCCCCATAGCCCCCTATAAACCCCCCTAGACCCCCTTAAACCCCCCATAGCCCCCCATAACCACCCCATATCACCCCATAACCACCCTATATCACCCCATAACCCCCCATAGCCCCCTATAATCCCACCTAGACCCCCTTAAACCCCATATCCCCCCATAGACCCCCTTAAACCCCCCATAGCCCCCCATAACCACCCTTTACAGCCCCTCTATTGTGGAGAGTGTTTATGCAGAATGGCTTCATGAGAAAGGACATGAAGAGATTCCTCTAGTTAAATTGTAAAAGAATGAATGTGATTAAAGACAAAGACGGTTTATCCTAGGGACGGTCACGAGCTAAGCAGCTGTGGGGAAATCAGTATGTGAAAAGACAGGGTATGTAGCTAAAGATGAAATATGTATCTAGAAGCAAGGACGGCCTAAGGGAAAAGCAAGATGTGTAGCAAGGTGTAGACAAAGCTGCAAAGAAAAAGTATCTATAAGACTAACCACAAAGGTCAGATGAAGTAATGTCTAATTCACCAATCCTGAGCTTAACTTTTGCAATATGCATGAACTTATTACTGATTGTATAAATGAGATGCTGTAACACCTAATAAACGAGGCTTGTTGACCATGATAGCATGAGACTTGTCTCCCGCGGTTACTTCCAACAAATGGTGACCCCGACGTGATAAGGAAAAAAGGGCGCCACGGGTGAAGAACTGCGTTGGGTTCGGGTCCGGATTTCACAGCCCGACGGACGACGAAAGAGCTAAAATTGGAGCTCCGCGTCTCGAGTGACCACACAGGTGGGCTCGACCGACACGTGCTGCCGAAGCCTGGAGGGCTGCAACGGTACCGACGTGAGTAAAAATGGACAGGCAAGCAGCATATGATTTATTTTCCGCTTTTCTTAGGCGGAGACAGTTTAAGGGTATAGACTTAGAAAAGGATCTCCCTGCTTTATTGAGCCACGCGGTCTCATATGGCTTTTTTGCAAACCCCCACTTAGTGCATACATTAGAGGAGTGGCGGCGGTATGGGGATAAGTTGTGGGAGTTAGTTTTAGATGATGATAAGTCGGCAAAAAAGATAAGTAAGTTGTGGAAAGCAGTGCATAATGAGTTGTTGATGAGTCAGGCGGAAAAAAGGGCAGCTCAGGAAGCTCAAGCTGCGCAAAAACAGAATCAAGATTATGGGCTGCCATGGGGCACTAGCGTTCCAAACCCCCCTGTTTTTTCTTCCGTTACTCTGCCGTCTGCAGCCGCAGTGCCCTCTGCACCCCCTCGCGAAGTGCAGGCTGACCTAGCAACGGAGCCCGCAGAGGTCTCCTCTAGCCCCCCCTCTTCGCTGTCCGGAGCTCCGCCGTCCGGAGCCGACTCGGCGCCGCTCCCTGTCTCGGCACCGTCTGTGCCGCAGCCGCAGCCGTCCGGCTGCTCTGAGCTTTCGGTAGCTCCGGAGCTGTCAGTTCTGCGCGGGTCGGGTCCGATCTCTGGAGCTGGGTCTGATTTTGTGGGGACTGTTGCAAGGGAAAGGCGCAAGTTGTGGTCTATGCTGGCAAGGCGCGGAATAGAGGATGGTGATAATGAATTAGTACAGGCAGCGACTGAGAATCTTGCATTTCCTGTTGTTTATGCTCCCTTGCCGCAGGGAGGAGTTCAGGCTGAGATTCAATCTCTAGACTGGAAGATGTTATCACAGTTGCGAGCTACTGTAGGGTCATATGGAGTGACTAGTGAACCGGCCAGGCAAATGCTAGATTATCTTTTTAGTGCACATATCCTTCTCCCAGCAGATATTAGAAGTATCACGAAATTGATTTATACTCCTCATCAGTTAATATTGTTTAATGCTCATTGGCATCAGTTAGCTGTGGCGTCTGCAGCAGTTCAGAGAGGACCAGGAGACCCCTTAGCAGGTGTAACAATGGAACAATTGTTGGGTCTTGGGGCATGGACTCGAATAGAGGCTCAGGCGATTTCTGACCCTGAAGTTTTGCGAGAAACTATGAATTTAGCCAGGAAAGCTATGGATAGTATAAAAGCTCCGGGAGGAACGCCCATTTACATGGGAATAAAACAGGGACGTGAGGAGCCGCTAGGTAATTTCATAGATAAAGTTGTGGATGCCATTAAGAAGGCTAGTGTTCCGGAATATATGCAAGGGGCTTTGATTAAACAATGTGTGCTTCAAAATGGTAATTCCTCAACCCGATCCCTGGTCAATACATTGCCCGGAGATTGGTCGATCCCTGAGTTGTTAGAAAAGGCTGCTTCGGTTCCAACTGGAACCCAGGCATTCTTAGTGAGTGCTTTGCAGAAAATTAGTGAGGGGTTGCAGGAGCAGGCAAAAGCATTTCAGGAGCAATCAAAATCCTCACATACTCAGGTTCTAGCAGCCCTTGCACCCCTCCAAGCTGCAGTCGCTACAAACCCACGCTCGCAGAACAGCCTCCGTATGAAATGTTTCCGTTGTGGAAAAACTGGACATTTTCGTCGCGATTGCCAAGCCACTGGGATTTGGTGCAGCAAATGTCGATCCAACACTCACAACGCTGCTGCCTGCAGGTCGGGAAACTCGAAAAGCAGCGCGAGCAGCAGCCGCGCTCGGACACAAGTAGCAGCTGCAGTATCGGCAACCCCCAACAGCAACAACCCCAACCTGCCACCAGCGGGAGCCTCGGCTTGGACTTGGCAGCCTCAGTAAATGTTACTATTTTGACTAATCAGCCCTATCGGATTCCTACTGGACTATTTGGCCCTGTCATGATTAATGAACAAGCAGTAGGAGGACTGTTATTGGGTAGATCGTCTGTCAGCATGATGGGACTGTTTGTTTTACCTGGAGTAATAGATGCGGACTATCAAGGGGAAATTATGATCATGGTACACACCCCTTACCCGCCTGTAAAAATACTTAAAGGGCAGCGTCTAGCTCAATTAGTGCCGCTGCCGCAGTTAGCAAAAGGACTGACTCCCCTTAAACAAGAGCCAAGAAAACAGGGAGCATTTGGCTCAACTGGGAAATTAACTTTGCTTACTCTTGATTTATCAACGCGCCCGAAAAAATCGTGCACTTTGCACTACCGTGATCAGAGTATTACTCTGACAGGACTTTTGGATACAGGAGCGGATACATCAATTATCACCCCAGGGGAGTGGCCGTCTGACTGGCCGCTTCAATCTTCAACTACCACAGTGTCAGGGGTCGGAGGAATGACACTGGCAAGCCGAACCCCCATGCTCACAGTGGAAATAGATGGCAGGAGAGCCACAGCAATTTTTTCACTTACACTACTTCCACCTACGGTATCCTGCCTTATCGGCAGGGACGTGCTGGCTCAACTGGGTCTTGTTCTTACCAATGAACACCCTTTAGTATAATGGCCATTGCTTGGACTTTCCCACTACCACTTACATGGACTACAGAAACTCCAGTCATGGTTAAGCAGTGGCCACTAAAAAGGGAAAGTCTTCAGCAAGCACATCAACTTGTGCAGGAGCAGTTTGCCCAGGGGCATTTGAAACTGTCTACTAGCCCTTGGAATACTCCGATATTCGTAATCAAAAAGAAATCTGGAAAATATCGTCTATTGCACGACCTAAGGGCTGTCAACGACCAGATGGAGCCCATGGGGGCGCTACAACCCGGATTACCCAACCCTTCTATGATTCCCGAGAATTGGCCCATCCTCATCATCGACCTGAAAGACTGTTTCTTTACAATTGCCTTACACCCCCAGGATACAAAACGTTTTGCTTTTACTCTGCCAGCGATAAATAGGGGAGAACCCGACAAGCGATTTGAATGGACAGTGTTACCACAAGGAATGCGTAACTCCCCAACCATTTGCCAGCTGTATGTCGACGCAGCACTGCAACCGTTACGCCGAGAAATGCCGGACACTATTATTTATCACTATATGGATGATATTCTTCTGGCTCAAAAGGATCCATTCACAGACTCTCAGATTGAACATATCAAAGCAGTGCTGGCAACCTCCTCTTTAGTTATAGCTCCTGAAAAGGTACAGAAATCCACGCCCTGGAAATATCTGGGATGGCAAATCACCAATAAGCAGGTGAAACCGCAAAAATTAACCATTGCTACAGACATTTCTACCCTTAATGATGCACAAAAACTCCTTGGAGACTTACAATGGCTAAAACCAATAGTAGGTCTCCCAAATGTGCTGCTAGAAAAACTGCTGCCCCTGCTGAAAGGCACGGACCCTTGCACCCCAGTGACTCTTATACCAGAACAAAAGGAGGTGCTACAAAAAATTTCAGACTGTATTACCAAAGGGTTCGTTTCCCGCATGGACCCTACAGTACCATTGACTCTTACCATTTGGAGCAGCGATATGCATCTCCTTGGTGCAGTTACTCAGCATAAAAAGAAAACGGGGGAAAGGGTCCTGGAGTGGATTTCGCCACCTCTTCAAAAACGGAAAACAATAACCACAAAAATTGAAAATCTGGCAGCAGTGGTCAAAAAAGGCCGCATGCGTATATTGGAAATTAGCGGTCTGGAACCACAGACAGTTTATCTTCCCATGGAAAAAGCAACGCTAGACTGGTATTTGCTGAATTCGCCAGATCTAGCTGAAGCGCTTTTAGCCTTGGGAGCTAAAATAGAAACAGGTCCACTTGTTCCACGAGCATTGCAATGGATCGGTGAATGGAGCTGGATTGGCGTGCCTTTGCGAAGGGACAAACCCATCTCGGAAGCTGTAACTGTTTACACTGACGCTGGGAAAAAGACACGCAAAGCAGCTATTGTTTGGCAAAAGAAGGGAATTTGGCAGCAACACACACTGGAGGCGGTCCCTGAAGACAGTTTACAAACACTAGAACTTCTTGCTGTAGTGTGGGCTGTTTCTAATATCACTGAGCCTTTGAATGTGGTTTCAGATTCTCTCTATGTAGTAGGGGTGGCCTCAAGAATTGAGGATGCAATTGTTAAGGAGGTTCAGAACAAGCGATTATATGAGTTATTTTTACAACTCAAGCGAGCCCTCAGGAACAGAACAGAGCCTTACTCCATTATCCATATCAGGAGTCATAAATTAAGCACGGGTTTAGGAGAAGGCAATCAGAGGGCAGATCGGCTGGTATCAGTTGCAGTACCAATGTCACAATTTACTCTGGCAAGGGAAGCTCATGCTACCTTCCATCAGAATGCCAGAGGACTGCAGAGGCAATTTCAGATCTCTCAAACAGATGCTTCTGCCATTGTCAGAAGCTGCCCAGTCTGTGCAAATCACAACAATGGAATGGGTCTGGGAATTGGAGTTAATCCTAGAGGTTTATCAGTCAATGAAATATGGCAAATGGATGTTACCCATGAACCCAGTCTGGGAAGGTTAAAATATGTGCATGTCACCATTGACACCTACAGCAATTTTATCTGGGCAACAGCTCAGGCTGGGGAAAGGGGCATCCATGTAACCCGACACCTCACAGCATGTTTTGCAGTCATGGGAGTATGCAAACAGTTAAAAACAGATAATGGTCCTGCCTACATAGGTCAAAAGGTTCAACGTTTTCTACAACAATGGGGTGTTAAACATATTACTGGCATTCCACACAATCCACAAGGGCAGGCAATAGTTGAACGAGCAAATAGCACCTTGAAAACTTATCTCAAGAAATTCTCAGAAATTCAGGACATGCAGGAAAGGCTTGCTAAGGCACTGTTTGTATTGAATCATTTATGCATAATAGGATCCTCAGATTGTCCTGCAGCCGAAAAACATAAGTTACAGAGCCCAGAATCAGAGAAGCATCTTGAAGAAGAAATGTGGGTTAGGTATAGATGCTTGAAAACTGGGGAATGGAAAGGCCCTGCAAGAGTGCTTTATTTAGGGCGAGGCTACCTTTGTGTTTCAACCCCTACAGGTTCTGAGTGGATTCCTGCTCGTTGGACCAAGCCGGTGACGCCATCGCATCCCGGAGAGCACAGTGAACCTGGATGACTGACTACAGATCGGTGACTGCAGAAAAGTTGGAAGAGTGTCTCCAGCTGATTGAGGAGCCACTCCAAACCTTCATTCGGCATGTTCAGTCAACAGTGACTCAAAATTTCTATGGTCCATATATGGAACTGATACATGCGTTGGTTAACATACGAGGACTGATTCCATCTAATAGATATTACAGGTGTTGGGGATGTGGTGTGCGTGAGCATCAGGCTCAAGCGTTGCTTCTTTGTGGTGGTTGTGGAAAATTGGGTTGGTACCACCAATCAGTCTTTTACATTAACCAACACTATCTGTGGTGCAGAGAGTGTGATAAAACCTGGTGTGCAGAAGACCAACCGCTAGATTCAGAACCGGAGGATATTTTATCAGTGACCCGTCTTTGCTGGGTGCTTAAGAGATTCGCTCAGAGAGCTCGAGCTGCTAGGAGGTCTCGCATCATAAGCTATCAATGCGGCGGTACAGTCAGAGCTCTTGGGGCCTAACAGCCCTAGGAGTTCTGGTCTGGCTGCAATGCTGTGGTGCATTTTGGGCCCCTCCGCAGCCTAAGGAAAACGTCTGGGTTACGTTAGCCAACAAGACGGGTCAAGATGCCATATGTTTAGCATTATCATCTCCTGGCAATCCTTTTTCTACCTGCTTGGTAGGCATACCTTTGGACACTCCTCCATGTCCAGAAGGTGTTCTGCCTTGCCAATCAAAAGGTACAAAGGGCTACGCAGACCATTGGGATGCATATATACCACACTTTCCTGTAGCCCCTCTAGAACCACAAGAATTAGAAATTTTGGGATCAGTAAAAGCCGATTGGTGCATATATTTTAATTGGACCGGCAGTTATCGAATTGGGCCTGACAGATCAAAAATCAAACCAAGAAGTGTAAATTCTAGCCTGCTTGTATATAGAAATCAATCAGCATGGTGTAACTATACAAGCACCAGTATATCTGTTTCATCTAACAACCCTATAACATTGCCCTATGGAGTGTTTCTGATATGTGGGGATCGGGCTTGGGCAGGAGTCCCCTCTAAGATAATAGGAGGACCATGCACATTAGGTCGTTTAACACTGCTTACTCCAAATACTTCTATGATCCTCCAAATTCACAGACAGCATTCTAGAGTGAAAAGGGTGACTCATGCCTTTACCCCAGACTGTAAGGATAAGGTACAATTTTGGTCTACAACAGGAAGAATATTTGCCTCTATTTTGTCAGCTAATGTTGCCGCTGCTAAAGCATTAGCCATGCTAAATGGTTTAGGCTGCTGGCTAGCAAAACAAACGAATGCCACTTCAGAGGCATTATCTCAACTACTGATGGATGTGGATTCAGTAAGGCATGCTACACTCCAGAATAGAGCAGCAATTGATTTTCTATTACTAGCACAGGGGCACGGATGTGAGGAGTTCGAAGGCATGTGTTGTATGAACTTATCAGACCACTCCGTGTCTATACATAAACAGATACAAACGCTGCACGCATTAACTAACCGTTTGCAGGTGCAATCTGGTTTTGGTCTTGATGACTGGCTTAGAAGTTTAGGTTTAGGCCCCTGGCTTACTTCTCTACTACAGCATTTGATTACAATCGGTCTGGTACTGATAGCTATCATATTAATAGTTCCTTGCCTCTTTAAATGCTTGCAAAATGCACTAATGAGAATGGTTGACTCAAAATACAATGTATCCTTGGTCGTCCAAAAAGAAAACGGGGGAAATGTGGAGAGTGTTTATGCAGAATGGCTTCATGAGAAAGGACATGAAGAGATTCCTCTAGTTAAATTGTAAAAGAATGAATGTGATTAAAGACAAAGACGGTTTATCCTAGGGACGGTCACGAGCTAAGCAGCTGTGGGGAAATCAGTATGTGAAAAGACAGGGTATGTAGCTAAAGATGAAATATGTATCTAGAAGCAAGGACGGCCTAAGGGAAAAGCAAGATGTGTAGCAAGGTGTAGACAAAGCTGCAAAGAAAAAGTATCTATAAGACTAACCACAAAGGTCAGATGAAGTAATGTCTAATTCACCAATCCTGAGCTTAACTTTTGCAATATGCATGAACTTATTACTGATTGTATAAATGAGATGCTGTAACACCTAATAAACGAGGCTTGTTGACCATGATAGCATGAGACTTGTCTCCCGCGGTTACTTCCAACACTCTATGACCCCATAGCCCCCCATAACCACCCCATATCACCCCATAACCACCCCATATCACCCCATAACCACTTCATATCACCCCATAACCACCCCATATACCCCCATATCACCCCATAACCACCCTATATCACCCCATAACCACCCCATATCACACCATAGCCCCCTATAGCTCCCCTAGACCCCCTTAAACCCCCCCATAACCCCCCATAACACCCCATAACCACCCCATATCACCCCATAACCACCCCATAGCCCCTCATAACCCCCTATAATCCCCCCTAGACCTCCTTAAACTCCCCATAACTCCCCATAACCACCCCATATCACCCCATAACCACCCCATATCACCCCATAGCCCCCCATAGACCCCCTATAATCCCCCCATAGACCCCCTATAATCCCCCCATAGCCCCCTATAATCCCCCCATAGCCCCCTATAATCCCACCTAGACCCCCTTAGACCCCCCATATCACCCCATAACCGCCCCATATCACCCCATAACCACCCCATATCCCCCCATAACCCCCCCATATCACCCCATAGCCCCCTATAATCCCACCTAGACCCCCTTAAACTCCCCATAGCCCCCCATAACCCCCCATAACCACCCTTTACAGCCCCTCTATGACCCCATAGCCCCCCATAACCACCCCATATCACCCCATAGCCCCCTATAATCCCCCCATAGCCACCTATAATCCCCCCTAGATCCCCATATCCCCCCATAACCCCCCCATAACCACCCTTTACAGCCCCTCTATGACCCCATATCACCCCATAACCCCCCCATATCACCCCATATCACCCCATAACCACCCCATATCACCCCATAACCACCCCATATCACACCATATCCCCCTATAATCAACCCATATCACCCAATAACCACCCTATATCACCCCATAACCACCCATAGCCCCCTATAATCCCCCCTAGACCCCCTTAGACCCCCCATAACCACCCCATATCACCCCATATCACCCCATAGCCCCCCCATATCACCCCATAACCCCCCATAGCCCCCTATAATCCCCCCATAGCCCCCTATAATCCCCCCATAGCCCCCTATAATCCCCTCATAGCCCCCTATAAACCCCTCTAGACCCCCTTAAACCCCTCATAGCCCCCCATAACCACCCTTTACAGCCCCTCTATGACCCCATAGCCCCCCATAACCACCCCATATCACCCCATAACCCCCCCATATCACCCCATAACCCCCCCCAGACCCTATCAAACCCCCATATCACCCCATAACCGCCCCATATCACCCCATAGCCCCCTATAATCCCACCTAGACCACCTTAAACCCCCCATAACCCCCCATAACCACCTCATATCACCCTATAACCACCCCATATCACCCCATATCCCCCTATAACCCCACTATAACCCCCCCAGACCCCATTAAACCCCCATATCCCCCCATAACCCCATACCTTCGCTCTTTTTGGGTTCGACATGGACCTTTTTGAGCCTCTTTAGCATCCCCCTGAGGTCGGTGATCCCGTACTGGAAGGCGATTCGTTCGTATTCACTTTTCTTGGTCACCCCCTTGAGCAGCTCCCAGATCTCGGGGGGAAAAGGATCGTCCTCATCCTTCTTCTTCTTCTTCTCCTCCACCTGAACCTCCCTATAGGACCCCATAGTGACCGATAGAGACCCATAGAGACCCATAGGGACCCATAGGGACCCATAGGAACACATAGAGACACATAGAGACACATAGGGACCCATAGGGACCCATGGGGACCCCATAGAGACCCATAGGGACCCATACAAACCCATAGGGACCCATAGAGACCCATAGGGACCCACAGAGACCCATAGGGACCCCATAAGGACCCATAGGAACACACAGCGACACATAGAAACCCCATAGGGACACATAGTGACCCATAGAGACCCACAGGGACACATAGTGACCCATAGAGACCCACAGGGACCCATAGAGACCCATAGGAACCCATAGGGACCCATAGGGACCCCATAGGGACCCCATAGGGATCCCATAGAGACCCATAGGAACACACAGGGACACATACAGACTCCACAGAGACCCATAGGGACCCCATAGGGACCCATAGAGACCAATAGGGACCCCATAGAGACCCATAGGGACCCATAGTGACCCATAGAGACCCATAGAGACCCATAGAGACCCCATAGAGACCCATAGGGACCTATAGAGACCCATAGGGACCCATAGGGACCCCATAGAGACCCATATAGACCCTTAGAGACCCATAGGAACCCATAGAGACCAATAGGGACCCCATAGAGACCCATAGGGACCCATAGTGACCCATAGAGACCCATAGTGACCCACAGGGACCCATAGAAACCCATAGGAACCCATAGGGACCCATAGGGACCCCATAGGGACACATAGGGACCCCATAAGGACCCATAGAAACACACAAGGACCCATAGGGACCCATAGAGATCCATAGAGACCCCATAGAGACCCATAGGGACCTATAGAGACCCATAGGGACCCATACATACCCATACATACCCATAGGGACACATAGGGACCCATAGAGACCCATAGGGACACATAGGGACCCATAGAGACCCATAGGGACCCATAGAAACCCATAGGGACCCATAGGGACCCCATAGGGACACATAGGGACCCCATAAGGACCCATAGGAACACACAAGGACCCATAGGGACCCATAGAGGTCCATAGAGACCCCATAGAGACCCATAGGGACCTATAGAGACCCATAGGGACCCCATAGAGACCCATATAGACCCATAGAGACCCATAGGGACCCATAGAGACCCATAGGGACCCATAGGGACCCATAGAGACCCATAGGGACCCCATATAGTGCCCCATAGCCCCCCACATCCCATAGCCCCCCATTGCCCACCTCTCTCATAGGGACCCATAGGGACCCCATAGGGATCCCATAGAGACCCCATAGAGACCCATAGGGACACATAGTGACCCATAGAGACCCATAGGAACCCATAGAGACCCATAGGGACCCATAGTGGCCCATAGGGACCCCATAAGGACCCATAGGAACACACAGCAACACATAGAAACCCCATAGGGACACATAGTGACCCATAGAGACCCACAGGGACCCATAGAGACCCATAGGGACCCATAGGGACCCATAGAGACCCATAGGAACCCATAGGAACCCATAGGGACCCATAGGGACCCCATAGGGACACATAGGGACCCATAGGGACCCCATAAGGACCCATAGGAACACACAGCGACACATAGAAACCCCATAGGGACACATAGTGACCCATAGAGACCCACAGGGACCCATAGAGACCCATAGGGACCCATAGGGACCCATAGAGACCCATAGAAACCCATAGGGACCCCATAGAGACCCCATATTGTGCCCCATAGACCCCCCCCATCCCATAGCCCCCCATTGCCCACCTCTCTCATAGGGACCTCATAGTGACCCATACTGTGCCCCATAGGGACCCATAGGGACCCCATAGGGACTCCATAGAGACCCATAGGGACACATAGTGACCCACAGAGACCCACAGTGGCCCATAGGGACCCATAGGGACCCATAGAAACCCATAGGGACCCATAGGGACCCATAGGGACCCCATAGGGACCCCATAGAGACCCACAGTGACCCATAGAGACCCATAGAGACCCCATAGAGACCCATAGATACCCATAGAAACCCATAGGGACCCATAGGTCCCATAGCCCCCCCCCCACCCCATAGCCCCCCATTGCCCACCTCTCTCATAGGGACCCATAGGGACCCCATAGTGACCCATAGGTACCCATAGAGATCCATAGAGACCCATAGGGACCAATAGAGACCCATAGGGACCCATAGGGACCCATAGGGACCCATAGAGACCCATAGAGACACATAGGGACCCCATAGAGACCCATAGGGACACATAGGGACCCATAGAGACCCATAGGGACCCATAGGGACCCCATAGAGAACCATAGAGACCGATAGGGACACATAGGAACACACAGACAAACATAAGGACCCCATAGAGGCCCATAGAGACCCATAGGGACCCATAGGGACCCCATAGAGACCCATAGTGACCCATAGAAACCCATAGAGACCCATAGGGACCCATAGCCCCCCCACCCCATAGCCCCCCATTGCCCACCTCTTTTTGAGCAGCCCACTGAAGTCCAGCTCTCCAGCCGTGTCGTCTTTGCCCTCACCCCTAATTAATGGGGGGGGGTTAATTAGTTATTAATTAATTAATTGGGGGGGGGGTCCCATTAATGGGGAGGGATTGGGGGGTCCCATTAATCGGGGGGGGGATCCCATATATGGGGAGGGTTTGGGGGTCCCATTAATGGGGGGGGTTCTCATATATGGGGGGGGGTCCTATTAATGGGGGGGGGTCCTATAAATGGGGGGGGGTCCCATATATGGGGGGGTCCATATATGGGGGGGGGTCCCATTAATGGGGTGGGGGTCCCATATATGGGGGGGTCCTATAAATGGGGGGGGGTCCCATATATGGGGGGGGTCCATATATGGGGGGGGGGGGTCCCATTAATGGGGTGGGGGTCCTATAAATGGGGGGGGTCCCATTAATGGGGGTGGTCCCATATATGGGAGGGGTCCCATAAATGGGGGGGGTCCCATATATGGGGGGGGGTCCCATTAATGGGGGGGGGTCCCCATATATGGGGAAGGGTCCAATTAATGGGGGGGGGGTCCCATTAATGGGGGGGGGTCTCATATATAGGGGAGGGTTTGGGGGGGTCCCATTAATGGGAGGGGTCCCTTAAATGGGGGGGTGGTCCCATAAATGGGGGGGGTCCTATTAATGGGGGGGGGGGGTCCCATTAATGGGGTGGGGGTCCCATAAATGGCGGGGTGGTCCCATAAATGGGGGGGGTCCTATAAATGGGGGTGGGGGTCCCATTAATGGGGTGGGGGTCCCATAAATGGCGGGGTGGTCCCATAAATGGGGGGGGTCCTATAAATGGGGGTGGGGGTCCCATTAATGGGGTGGGGGTCCCATAAATGGGGGGGGGGGAGTCCCATTAATGGGGGTAGTCCCTTAAATGGCCTTAAATGGGGGGGGGTCCCTTAAATGGGGGGGGGGTCCCATTAATGGGGGGGGTCCTATAAATGGGGGTGGGGGTCCCATTAATGAAGGGGGTCCCATTAATGGGGGGGGGGGTCCTATAAATGGGGGGGGTCCCATTAATGGGGTGGGGGTCCCATATATGTGGGGGGGGGTCCTATTAATGGGGGGGGGGTCCTATTAATGGGGTGGGGGTCCTATTAATGGGGTGGGGGTCCCATATATGGGGGGGTCCCTTAAATGGGGAGGGGTCCCATATATGGGGGGGGTCCCATTAATGGGGGGGGGTCCTATTAATGGGGGGGGGGGTCCTATAAATGGGGTGGTCCCATAAATGGGGGGGTTCCCATTAATGGGGGTGGTCCCTTAAATGGCCTTAAATGGGGGGGGGTCCCATAAATGGGGGGGGGGTCCCATATATGGGGGGGGGGTCCCATTAATGGGGTGGGGGTCCCATATATGGGGGGGGGGGTCCCATTAATGGGGTGGGGGTCCCATATATGGGGGTGGTCCCACTAATGGGGTGGGGGTCCCATATATGGGGGTGGTCCCATTAATGGGGTGGGGGTCCTATTAATGGGGGGGGGTCCCCATATATGGGGGGGGTCCCATTAATGGGGTGGGGGTCCTATTAATGGGGGGGGGTCCCCATATATGGGGGGGGTCCCATTAATGGGGTGGGGGTCCCATAAATGAGGGGGTCTAATTAATGGGGGAGGGTCCTATTAATGGGGGGGGGGGTCCCCATTAATGAAGGGGGGTCCTATAAATGGGGGGGGTCCCATAAATGGGGTGGTGGTCTCATATATGGGGGGGGGGGGGTCCCATAAATGGGGTGGGGGTCCCATATATGGGGGGATCCCATTAATGGGGGGGGGGGTCCCATATATGGGGGGGTCCTATAAATGGGGGGGGGGTCCCTTTAATGGGGGGGTCCCATAAATGGGGGTGGGGGTCCCATAAATGGGGGTGGGGGTCCCATATATGGGGAGGGGGTCCCATAAATGGGGAGGGTTTGGGGGGTCCCACTTATGGGGCTGGGAACGGGGTATTGAGGGGGGGGTCCCATAAATGGGGGGGGTCCTATAAATGGGGTGGGGGTCCTATAAATGGGGGGGGGTCCCATATATGGGGGAGGTCCCATATATGGGGGGGGGGGTCCTATTAATGGGGGGGGTCCTATTAATGGGGGGGTCCCATTAATGGGGGAGGGTCCCATATATGGGATGGGGGGGGTCCCATTAATGAAGGGGGGTCCCATAAATGAGGGGGGTCCCATTAATGGGGGGGGGGGGTCCCATATATGGGGGGTCCCCATAAATGGGGTGGGGGTCCCATCTATGGGGGGGGGGGTCCCATATATGGGATGGGGGGGGTCCCATAAATGGGGGGGGTCCCATAAATGGGTGGGGGTCCCTTAAATGGGGGGGGGTCCCATAAATGGGGGCGTGGTCCCATAAATGGGGGGGGGGGGTCCCATAAATGGGGGGGGGGTCTCACTCACGTGCGCTTGAAGGCCTGCAGTACATCCCCTTCAGCTGGGCGGGGGGCTGCGGGGAGACCCCAAATGTTACCCCAAAAAGACCCCAAAAAACCCTAAAACGGCCCCAAAATGACCCTAAAACGGCCCTTTAATTTGGGGGGGGGGTCCCCATTAATTTGGGGGGGGTCCCTATTAATTTAGAGGGGGGTCTTCCCCTTTATGTCAATGCTAAATGGGGGGGGGGGGGCTTTTATAGGGTCTTTTTAAGTGGAAATATGGGATTTTTATGGGGTTTTTTGGGGTCTGGGATTTGAGGGGGGGTCCCTATTTTATATGGGGGGGGTCCCCATTAATTTGGGGGGGGGTCTCTATTAATTTAGAGGGGGGTCTTCCCCTTTATGTCAATGCTAAATGGGGGGGGGGGGGGGGCGGGGGTTATAGGGTCTTTTTAAGTGGAAATATGGGATTTTTATGGGGTTTTTTGGGCTTGGGGGATTTGGGGGGGTCCCAGTTTTATATGGGGGGGGTCCCCATTAATTTGGGGGGGGTCTCTATTAATTTAGAGGGGGGTCTTCCCCTTTATGTCCATGTTAAATATGGGGGGGGGGGGGGGTGTTAATAGGGTCTTTTTAAGTGGAAATATGGGATTTTTATGGGGTTTTTTGGGGTCTGGGATTTGAGGGGGGGTCCCTGTTTTATATGGGGGGGGTCCCCATTAATTTGGGTGGGGGTCCCTATTAATTTAGGGGGGGGTCTTCCCCTTTATGTCAATGTTAAGTATGGGGGGGGGGCTTTTATAGGGTCTTTTTAAGTGGAAATATGGGATTTTTATGGGGTTTTTTGGGGTCTGGGATTTGAGGGGGGGTCCCAGTTTTATATGGGGGGGGTCCCCATTAATTTGGGGGGGGGTCCCCATTAATTTGGGGGGGGGTCCCTATTAATTTAGAGGGGGGTCTTCCCCTTTATGTCCATGTTAAGTGGGGGGGGGGGGGCTTTTATAGGGTCTTTTTAAGTGGAAATATGGGATTTTTATGGGGTTTTTTGGGGTCTGGGATTTGAGGGGGGGTCCCTATTTTATATGGGGGGGGTCCCCATTAATTTGGGGGGGGGTCCCTATTAATTTAGAGGGGGGTCTTCCCCTTTATGTCAATGCTAAATGGGGGGGGGGGGGCTTTTATAGGGTCTTTTTAAGTGGAAATATGGGATTTTTATGGGGTATTTTGGGGTCTGGGATTTGAGGGGGGGTCCCAGTTTTATATGGGGGGGGTCTCCATTAATTTGGGTGGGGGTCTCTATTAATTTAGAGGGGGGTCTTCCCCTTTATGTCAATGCTAAATGGGGGGGGGGGGCTTTTATAGGGTCTTTTTAAGTAGAAATATGGGATTTTTATGGGGTTTTTTGGGGTCTGGGATTTGAGGGGGGGTCCCTATTTTATATGGGGGGGGTCCCCATTAATTTGGGGGGGGTCCCTATTAATTTAGAACGGGGTCTTCCCCTTTATGTCAATGTTAAATGTTGGGGGGGGGGGGGCTTTTATAGGGTCTTTTTAAGTGGAAATATGGGATTTTTATGGGGTTTTTTGGGCTTGGGGGATTTGGGGGGGTCCCAGTTTTATTTGGGGGGGGGTCTCCATTAATTTGGGGGGGGTCTCTATTAATTTAGAGGTGGGTCTTCCCCTTTATGTCAATGCTAAATGGGGGGGGGGGGGCTTTTATAGGGTCTTTTTAAGTGGAAATATGGGATTTTTATGGGGTTTTTTGGGGTCTGGGATTTGAGGGGGGGTCCCTATTTTATATGGGGGGGGGTCCCCATTAATTTGGGTGGGGGTCTCTATTAATTTAGAGGGGGGTCTTCCCCTTTACATCAATGCTAAATGGGGGGGGGGCTTTTATAGGGTCTTTTTAAGTGGAAATATGGGATTTTTATGGGTTTTTTGGGGTCTGGGATTTGAGGGGGGGTCCCTATTTTATATGGGGGGGGTCCCCATTAATTTGGGGGGGGTCCCTATTAATTTAGAGGGGGGTCTTCCCCTTTATGTCAATGCTAAATGTGGGGGGGGGGGGGGGCTTTTATAGGGTCTTTTTAAGTGGAAATATGGGATTTTTATGGGGTTTTTTGGGGTCTGGGATTTGAGGGGGGGTCCCAGTTTTATATGGGGGGGGTCCCCATTAATTTGGGGGGGGTCTCTATTAATTTAGAGGGGGGTCTTCCCCTTTATGTCAATGTTAAATGGGGGGGGGGGGCTTTTATAGGGTCTTTTTAAGTGGAAATATGGGATTTTTATGGGGTTTTTTGGGGTCTGGGATTTGAGGGGGGGTCCCAGTTTTATATGGGGGGTTCCCCATTAATTTGGGGGGGGTCCCTATTAATTTAGAGGGGGGTCTTCCCCTTTATGTCAATGCTAAAAGGGCGGGGGGGGGATTTTATGGGGTCTTTTTAAGTGGAAATATGGGATTTTTATGGGGTTTTTGGGCTTGGGGAATTTGGGGGGGGTCCCTATTTTATATGGGGGGGGTCCCCATTAATTTGGGGGGGGTCTCTATTGATTTAGAGGGGGGTCTTCCCATTTACCCCAATGCTAAAGGAGCTGTAGGGAAGGTGGGGGGGGGGGGCACTTTTGGGGGCTTTTTTTAAGTAGAAATATGGGATTTTTATGGGGTTTTTTGGGCTTGGGGGATTTGGGGGGGTCCCTATTTTATATGGGGGGGGGTCCCCATTAATTTGGGGGGGGGTCTCACCCTCCACATCGATGCTGAAGGAGCAGCTGTCCTTCACATCCTTGGCCGTAACCTCACAGCGATAATCACCACGGTCCCCCATCACCACTTTAGAGATGGTCAGCTCGAAGGTGTGAACCTATAGGGGGGGGGGGGTTAATTAATGAGGGGGGTTAATTAATGGGGAGATTTAATTAATTAATGGGGGAGGGGGTTAATTAGTTGTGGGGGGGGTTAATTAGTGGGGATGGGGGGTAATGGGGGGGGTAATGAGAGGGGGGGAGTTGGGGGGGGGAGAATAGGGGGTATGGGGGGCAATGGGGGGGTTATGGGGTGATATGGGGGGATATGGAAGGATATGGGGGGATATGAGGGGATATGGGGGTTTATGGGGGGATATGAGGTGGGAATGAGGGGATAAGGGGGGATATGGGGTGGGATATGGGGGGGATATGGGGGGCTGTGGGGTGGATATAGGGGGATATGGGGAGGTTATAGGGGGATATGGGGGGATACGGGGGGGTTATGGGGTATATGGGGGGATATGGGGGGGGTTATGGGGGGATATGGGGAGGTTATAGGGGGATATGGGGGGAGATATGGGGAGATATGGGGGGATAAGTGGATATGGGGGGCTAGGGGTTGGATATAGGGGGATATGGGGGGGTTATAGGGGGATATGGGGAGGTTATAGGGGGATATGGGGGGAGATATGGGGAGATATGGGGGGATAAGTGGATATGGGTGGCTAGGGGTTTGATATAGGGGGATATGGGGAGGTTATAGGGGGATATGGGATGGATAGGGGGTGATATGGGGGGATATGGGGTGATATGGGTAGATATGGGGTGGGATATGGGGGCATTTGGGGGTGATATGGGGTTATAAGGGGTTCTATGGGGGGATATTGGGGTTCTATGGAGGGATATGGGGGGATATGGGGACCGCCAGGTGGCGCTATGGGCTGCAATGCAACTCTTGGCCGCTAGGAGGCGCTGTGACTGCAATGTAACTCTATGGCCACTAGGTGGCGCTATGGTCAATGTAACCCTATGGCCGCAATGTACCCCAATGTTGGAGGACTCCCCCTAGGTGGCGCTATGGTCAATGTAACCCTATGGCCGCAATGTAACCCTATGGGCTGCAATGCAACCCTATGGCCGCTAGGTGGCGCTATGGTCAATGTAACTCTATGGGCTCAATGTAACCCTATGGCCGCAATGTACCCCAATGTTGGAGGACTCCCCCTAGGTGGCGCTGTGACTCAATGTAACTCTATGGCTGCAATGCAACCCTATGGCCGCTAGGTGGCGCTATGGTCAACGTAACTCTATGGGCTCAATGTAACCCTATGGGCTGCAATGCAACCCTATGGCCGCTAGGTGGCGCTATGGTCAATGTAACTCTATGGGCTCAATGTAACCCTATGGGCTCAATGTAACCCTATGGCCGCTAGGTGGCGCTATGGTCAATGTAACTCTATGGGCTCAATGTAACCCTATGGCCGCAATGTAACCCTATGGGCTGCAATGTAACCCTATGGCCGCTAGGTGGCGCTATGGTCAATGTAACCCTATGGGCTCAATGTAACCCTATGGCCACAATGCAACCCTATGGCCGCTAGGTGGCGCTGTGACTGCAATGTAACCCTATGGCCGCTAGGTGGCGCTATGGTCAATGTAACCCTATGGCTGCAATGTAACCCTATGGCCGCTAGGTGGCGCTATGGTCAATGTAACCCTATGGCTGCAATGTAACCCTATGGCCGCTAGGTGGCGCTATGGTCAATGTAACTCTATGGGCTCAATGTAACCCTATGGCCGCAATGTAACTCTATGTCGGAGGACTCCCCCTAGGTGGCGCTGTCGCTCTCACCTTGTCGTTGTCGACGCTCTGCCTGAGGCGGCACCGGGCCGTCTTGTCGTTCATTTCCGCCCATTTCCCTTTGAACCACTTGACCACGGGTTTGACCGGAAGTGCCGCCCCGGCAACACGAGCTGACACCGTCACGTCCTTCCCTGCAACCGGAACCGGAACAGGAAGTGAGTGGGACCGGAACAGGAAGTGGGTGAGGCCGGAACAGGAAGTTGGGACCAGAACAGGAAGTGAGTGGGGTCGGGACAGGAAGATGGGACCAGAACAGGAAGTGAGTGGGACCGGAACAGGAAGTGAGTGGGACCGGAACAGGAAGTTGGGGCCGGAACAGGAAGTTGGGGCCGGGACAGGAAGTGAGTGGGGCCGGAAGGGACCCAATAGGGAACCATAGAGACTAATAGGGATACCATAGAGATGCATGGGGACCCATAGGGACCCATAGAGACCCATAGGGACCCATAGGGACCCATAGAGACCCATAGGGACCCATAGGGATCCCATAGGGACCCATAGGGACCCATAGGGACCCATAGAGACCCATAGGGACCCATAGGGACCCATAGAGACCCATAGGGACCCATAGGGACACATAGGGACCCATAGAGACCCATAGAGACCCATAGGGACCCATAGAGACCCATAGGGACCCATAGAGACCCATAGAGACCCATAGGGACCCATAGAGACCCATAGGGACCCATAGGGACCCATAGAGACCCATAGGGACTCATAGAGACCCATAGGGACCCCATAGGGACATATGGGGACCCATAGTGAACCCCCAGCCCCATATCAAACCCCCACCAGCTCCATAGCGCCCCATAGATCCCTATGGAGCCCCATAGCACCCCATAGAGCCCCATAGCTGCCACATAGCCACCCCATAGAGCCCCATAGTGCCCCATAGAGCCCCATAGCACCCCCATAGCGCCCCCCAGCCCCATAGCACCCCCCCAGCCCCATAGCGCCCTATAGTGCCCCATAGCTGCCCCATAGCTGCCCCATAGCACCCCCCCAGACCCATAATGCACCATAGCACCCCATAGTGCCCCATAGAGCCCCATAACCGCCCCATAGCACCCCATAGCGCCTCCCCAGCCTCATAGCACCCCATAGAGCCCCCATAAGACCCCATAGCGCCCCATAGCTCCCCATATTCCCTCCCCAGCCCCATAGAGCCCCATAGCGCCCCATAGCTGCCCCATAGCACCTCACAGATCCCCATGGAGCCCCATAACCGCCCCATAGTGCCCCCCCAGCCCCATAATGCACCATAGCCCCTTCCCATAGCGACCCCCCAGCCCCATAGCACCCCATAGTGCCCCATAGCTCCCCATAGCGCCTCCCCAGCCCCACAGCACCCCATAGTGCCTCCCCAGCCCCATAGCGCCCCATAGCACCCCATAGAGCCCCATAGCACCCCATAGTGCCCCATAGCGCCTCCCCAACCCCATAGCGACCCATAGAGCCCCATAGCGCCCCATAGAGCCCCCCCAGCCTCATAGTGCCTCATAGCACCCTATAGCACCCCATAGAGCCCCATAGCGCTCCATAGAGCCCCATAACCACCCCATAGAGCCCCATAGCATCCCATAGCATCCCATAGAGCCCCATAGCGCCCCATAGCATCCCCCCAGCCCCATAGCGCCCCATAGAACCCCATAGCGCCCCCATAGCCACCCCATAGAGCCCCATAGCGCCCCATAGCTGCCCCATAGCGCCCCATAGAGCCCCACAACCACCCCATAGAGCCCCATAGCATCCCATAGCATCCCATAGAGCCCCATAGCGCCCCATATCATCCCCCCAGCCCCATATCGCCCCATAGAACCCCATAGCGCCCCATAGCTGCCCCATAGCGCCCCATAGTGCCCCATAGAGCTGCATAACCACCCCATAGAGCCCCATAGCATCCCATAGAGCCCCATAGCATCCCATAGCATCCCCCAGCCCCATAGCGCCCCATAGAACCCCATAGCGCCCCATAGAACCCCATAGCGCCCCATAGCATCCCATAGAGCTTCATAGAGCCCCATAGCGCCCCATAGCGCCTCCCCAACCCCATAGCACCCCATAGAGCCCCATAGCGCCCCCCCAGCCCCATAGCGCCCCATAGAGCCCCATAGCGCCCCATAGCTGCCCCATAGCACCCCATAGCGCCCCCATAACCACCCCATAGAGCCCCATAGCATCCCATAGAGCCCCATAGCGCCCCATAGCTCCCCATAGAGCCCCATAGCGCCCCATAGTGCCTCCCCAACCCCATAGCGCCCCATAGAGCCCCATAGCGCCCCATAGCTGCCCCATAGAGCCCCATAGCGCCCCATAGAACCCCATAGCGCCCCATAGCACCCCATAGAGCCCCATAGCGCCCCATAGCACCCCATAGCATCCCCCCAGCCCCATAGCGCCCCATAGAACCCCATAGCGCCCCCATAGCCACCCCATAGAGCCCCATAGCGCCCCATAGCTACCCCATAGAGCCCCATAACCACCCCATAGAGCCCCATAGCATCCCATAGCATCCCATAGAGCTCCATAGCACCCCATAGCTGCCCCATAGAGCCCCATAACCACCCCATAGAGCCCCATAGCATCCCATAGCATCCCATAGCATCCCATAGAGCCCCATAGCGCCCCATAGCGCCCCATAGCATCCCCCCAGCCCCATAGCGCCCCATAGAACCCCATAGCGCCCCATAGCTGCCCCATAGCGCCCCATAGAGCCCCATAACCACCCCATAGAGCCCCATAGCATCCCATAGCATCCCATAGAGCCCCATAGCATCCCCCCAGCCCCATAGTGCCCCATAGCGCCCCATAGAACCCCATAGCGCCCCATAGCACCCCATAGCGCCCCATAGCATCCCATAGAGCTTCATAGAGCCCCATAGCGCCCCATAGCTCCCCATAGAGCCCCATAGCGCCCCATAGCGCCCCATAGCGCCTCCCCAACCCCATAGCACCCCATAGAGCCCCATAGCGCCCCCCCAGACCCATAGCGCCCCATAGCTGCCCCATAGCCACCCCATAGAGACCCATAGCGCTCCATAGCGCCCCATAGCGCCCCATAGCCACCCCATAGAGCCCCATAGCATCCCATAGAGCCCCATAGCATCCCATAGCATCCCCCAGCCCCATAGTGCCCCATAGCGCCCCATAGCGCCCCATAAAACCCCATAGCGCCCCATAGCACCCCATAGCGCCCCATAGCATCCCATAGAGCTTCATAGAGCCCCATAGCGCCCCATAGCTCCCCATAGAGCCCCATAGTGCCCCATAGCGCCTCCCCAACCCCATAGCACCCCATAGAGCCCCATAGCGCCCCCCCAGACCCATAGCGCTCCATAGCGCCCCCATAGCCACCCCATAGAGCCCCATAGCGCCCCATAGCTGCCCCATAGAGCCCCATAACCACCCCATAGAGCCCCATAGCATCCCATAGCATCCCATAGAGCCCCATAGCATCCCATAGAGCCCCATAGCGCCCCATAGCGCCCCATAGCATCCCCCCAGCCCCATAGCGCCCCATAGAACCCCATAGCGCCCCATAGCTGCCCCATAGCGCCCCATAGCGCCCCATAGAACCCCATAGCGCCCCATAGCTGCCCCATAGCGCCCCATAGCTGCCCCATAGCTGCCCCATAGCGCCCCATAGCATCCCATAGAGCCCCATAGCGCCCCATAGCATCACATAGAGCCCTATAGCATCCCCCCAGCCCCATAGTGCCCCATAGCATCCGATAGCATCCCCCCAGCCCCATAGCGCCCCATAGAACCCCATAGCGCCCCATAGCTGCCCCATAGAGCCCCATAACCACCCCATAGAGCCCCATAGCATCCCATAGAGCCCCATAGCGCCCTATAGCATCCCCCCAGCCCCATAGCGCCCCATAGAACCCCATAGCATCCCATAGCATCTCATAGAGCCCCATAGCATCCCCCCAGCCCCATAGTGCCCCATAGAACCCCATAGCGCCCCATAGCTGCCCCATAGCGCCCCATAGCTGCCCCATAGCGCCCCATAGCTGCCCCATAGAGCCCCATAGCATCCCATAGAGCCCCATAGCATCCCCCCAGCCCCATAGCGCCCCATAGCGCCCCATAGAACCCCATAGCGCCCCATAGCGCCCCATAGCTGCCCCATAGCGCCCCCCCAGCCCCATAGCGCCCCATAGAACCCCATAGCGCCCCCATAGCCACCCCATAGAGCCCCATAGCGCCCCATAGCTGCCCCATAGCGCCCCATAGCGCCCCATAGAGCCCCATAACCACCCCATAGAGCCCCATAGCATCCCATAGCATCTCATAGAGCCCCATAGCATCCCCCCAGCCCCATAGCGCCCCATAGAACCCCATAGCGCCCCATAGCACCCCATAGCGCCCCATAGCATCCCATAGAGCTTCATAGAGCCCCATAGCGCCCCATAGAGCCCCATAGCGCCCCATAGCATCCCATAGAGCTTCATAGAGCCCCATAGCGCCCCATAGCGCCCCATAGTGCCCCATAGCATCCCATAGAGCCCCATAGCGCCCCATAGCTGCCCCATAGCGCCCCATAGCACCCCATAGAACCCCATAGCGCCCCATAGAACCCCATAGCGCCCCATAGCTGCCCCATAGCACCCCATAGCATCCCCCCAGCCCCATAGCACCCCATAGAACCCCATAGCGCCCCATAGCTGCCCCATAGCACCCCATAGCTACCCATAGCGTCTCCCCAGCCCCATAGCGCCCCATAGCAACCCATAGAGCTCCATAGCGCCCCATAGCTGCCCCATAGCGCCCCATAGCGCCCCATAGCATCCCATAGAGCTTCATAGAGCCCCATAGCGCCCCATAGCTGCCCCATAGCACCCCATAGCGCCCCATAGAGCCCCATAACCACCCCATAGAGCCCCATAGCACCCCATAGCATCCTATAGAGCCCCATAGCTCCCCATAGCGCCCCATAGCATCCCCTCAGCCCCATAGCGCCCCATAGAACCCCATAGCGCCCCATAGAACCCCATAGCGCCCCATAGCACCCTATAGCACCCCATAGAACCCCATAGCGCCCCATAGCATCCTATAGAGCCCCATAACCACCCCATAGAGCCCCATAGCATCCCATAGCATCTCATAGAGCCCCATAGCATCCCCCCAGCCCCATAGTGCCCCATAGAACCCCATAGCGCCCCATAGCTGCCCCATAGCGCCCCATAGCATCCCCCCAGCCCCATAGCACCCCATAGAACCCCATAGCGCCCCATAGCTGCCCCATAGCGCCCCATAGCATCCCCCCAGCCCCATAGCACCCCATAGAGCCCCATAGCGCCCCATAGCTGCCCCATAGCACCCCATAGTGCCCCATAGAGCCCCATAGCGCCCCATAGCTGCCCCATAGCACCCCATAGCGCCCCATAGAGCCCCATAACCACCCCATAGAGCCCCATAGCATCCCATAGCATCCCATAGAGCCCCATAGCATCCCCCCAGCCCCATAGTGCCCCATAGAACCCCATAGCGCCCCATAGCTGCCCCATAGCGCCCCATAGCGCCCCCTTACCGCTCTCCACCATGACGTTTTGGGGTTTGCTGAGGAAAAGCCCTTCGGGTTCGTCGGCCTTGGGGGGCTCGTCGTCCACTGGGGGCACAAATATATGGGGCCACAGTCAGTTTATAGGGTCCCACTTATGGGGCCAGCCCCACTTATGGGGCCAGACCCACTTATGGGGTCAGACCCACTTATGGGGTCAATGGGGCCCCATTTAGTTTATGGGGTCCCATAATGGGGTTAATCCCACTTATGGGGTCAGTCCCACTTATGGGGTCCCAGTTATATGGGGTCCCACTTATGGGGCCAGCCCCACTTATGGGGTCAATAGGGTCCCATTTAGCTTATGGGGTCCCACTTATGGGGCCAGCCCCACTTATGAGGTCCCAGTTATATGGGGTCCCACTTATGGGGCCAGACCCACTTATGGGGTCAATGGGGTCCCATTTAGCTTATAGGGTCCCACTTATGGGGCCAGCCCCACTTATGGGGTCAGACCCACTTATGGGGTCCCAATTGTATGGGGTCCCACTTATGGGTCAGTCCCACTTATGGGGTCCCACTTATGGGGCCAGCCCCACTTATGAGGCCAGCCCCACTTATGGGGTCAGTCCCACTTATGGGATTCCATTTACTTTATAGGGTCCCAGTTATGGGGTCACCCCACTTATGGGGCCAGCCCCACGTATGGGGTCAATGGGGTCCCATTTACTTTATGGGGTCCCACTTATGGGTCCCACTTATGGGGCCAGCCCCACTTATGGGGTCAATAGGGTCCCATTTAGCTTATGGGGTCCCACTTATGGGGCCAGCCCCACTTATGGGGTCAGACCCACTTATGGGGTCCCAGTTGCATGGGGTCCCACTTATGAGGTCAGTCCCACTTATGGGGTCTCACTTATGGGGCCAGCCCCACTTATGGGGTCCCATTTAGTTTATAGGGTCCCACTTATGGGGCCAGCCCCACTTATGGGGTCAATGGGGTCCCATTTAGCTTATGGGGTCCCACTTATGGGTCCCACTTATGGGGCCAAAACCACTTATGGGGTCAGATCCACATAAGGGGTCCCACTTATGGGGTCAGCCCCACTTATGGGGTCAGTCCCACTTATGGGGTCTCACTTATGGGGCCAGCCCCACTTATGGGGTCAATGGGGTCCCATATAGTTTATAGGGTCCCACTTATGGGGCCAGCCCCACTTATGGGGTCCCATATAGTTTATAGGGTCCCACTTATGGGGCCAGCCCCACTTATGGGGTCCCATATAGTTTATAGGGTCCCACTTATGGGGCCAGCCCCACTTATGGGGTCAATGGGGTCCCATATAGTTTATAGGGTCCCACTTATGGGGCCAGCCCCACTTATGGGGTCCCATATAGTTTATAGGATCCCACTTATGGGGCCAGCCCTACTTATGGGGTCCCACTTATGGGACCCACTTATGGGGCCAGCCCCACTTATGGGGTCAGACCCACTTATGGGGTCAATGGGGTCCCATTTAGCTTATGGGGTCCCACTTATGGGTCCCACTTATGGGGCCAGCCCCATTTATAGGGTCCCATTTAGTTTATAGGGTCCCACTTATGGGGCCAGCCCCACTTATGGGGTCCCAGTTATATGGGATCCCACTTATGGGGCCAGCCCCACTTATGGGGTCCCATACAGTTTATAGGATCCCACTTATGGGGTCAGCCCCACTTATGGGGTCCCATATAGTTTATAGGGTCCCACTTATGGGGCCAGCCCCACTTATGGGGTCAGTCGCACTTATGGGGTCCCATTTAGTTTATAGGGTCTCACTTATGGGGTCAGACCCACTTATGGGGTCAATGGGGTCCCATTTAGTTTATAGGGTCCCATAATGGGGTCAGTCCCACTTATGGGGTCCCAGTTATATGGGGTCCCACTTATGGGGTCAGCCCCACTTATAGGGTCCCATTTAGTTTATAGGGTCCCACTTATGGGGTCCCACTTATGGGGCCAGCTCCACTTATGGGGTCAGTCGCACTTATGGGGTCCCATTTAGTTTATAGGGTCTCCCTTATGGGGCCAGCCCCACTTATGGGGTCCCATATAGTTTATAGGGTCCCACTTATGGGGCCAGCTCCACTTATGGGGTCCCACTTATGGGGCCAGCCCCACTTATGGGGTCAGACCCACTTATGGGGTCCCAGTTGTATGGGGTCCCACTTATGGGTCAATCCCACTTATGGGGTCCCACTTATGGGGCCAGCCCCACTTATGGGGTCCCATTGGGGTCCCATATAGTTTATAGGGTCCCACTTATGGGGCCAGCCCCACTTATGGGGTCCCATATAGTTTATAGGGTCCCACTTATGGGGCCAGCCCCACTTATGGGGTCAATGGGGTCCCATATAGTTTATAGGGTCCCACTTATGGGGCCAGCCCCATTTATAGGGTCCCATATAGTTTATAGGATCCCACTTATGGGGCCAGCCCCACTTATGGGGTCAATGGGGTCCCATATAGTTTATAGGGTCCCACTTATGGGGCCAGCCCCACTTATGGGGTCAATGGGGTCCCATTTAGTTTATGGGGTCCCACTTATGGGTCCCACTTATGGGGCCAGCCCCACTTATGGGGCTAGCCCCACTTATGGGGTCAGTCCCACTTATGGGGTCTCACTTATGGGGCCAGCCCCACTTATGGGGTCCCATTGGGGTCCCATATAGTTTATAGGGTCCCACTTATGGGGCCAGCCCCACTTATGGGGTCCCATATAGTTTATAGGGTCTCACTTATGGGGCCAGCCCCACTTATGGGGTCCCATATAGTTTATAGGGTCCCACTTATGGGGCCAGCCCCACTTATGGGGTCCCATATAGTTTATAGGATCCCACTTATGGGGCCAGCCCTACTTATGGGGTCCCACTTATGGGACCCACTTATGGGGCCAGCCCCACTTATGGGGTCAGACCCACTTATGGGGTCAATGGGGTCCCATTTAGCTTATGGGGTCCCACTTATGGGTCCCACTTATGGGGCCAGCCCCATTTATAGGGTCCCATTTAGTTTATAGGGTCCCACTTATGGGGCCAGCCCCACTTATGGGGTCCCAGTTATATGGGATCCCACTTATGGGGCCAGCCCCACTTATGGGGTCCCATACAGTTTATAGGATCCCACTTATGGGGTCAGCCCCACTTATGGGGTCCCATATAGTTTATAGGGTCCCACTTATGGGGCCAGCCCCACTTATGGGGTCAGTCGCACTTATGGGGTCCCATTTAGTTTATAGGGTCTCACTTATGGGGTCAGACCCACTTATGGGGTCAATGGGGTCCCATTTAGTTTATAGGGTCCCATAATGGGGTCAGTCCCACTTATGGGGTCCCAGTTATATGGGGTCCCACTTATGGGGTCAGTCCCACTTATGGGGTCCCATTTAGCTTATGGGGTCCCACTTATGGGGTCTCACTTATGGGGCCAGCCCCACTTATGGGGTCAGTCCCACTTATGGGGTCCCATTTAGTTTATAGGGTCTCCCTTATGGGGCCAGCCCCACTTATGGGGTCCCATTTAGCTTATGGGGTCCCACTTATGGGTCCCACTTATGGGGTCCCACTTATGGGGTCAGACCCACTTATAGGGTCCCATTTAGTTTATAGGGTCCCACTTATGGGGTCAGCTCCACTTATGGGGTCAATAGGGTCCCATTTAGCTTATGGGGTCCCATTTACTTTATGGGGTGTCACTTATGGGACCCACTTATGGGGCCAGCCCCACTTATGGGGTCCCATTTAGTTTATAGGGTCTCACTTATGGGGCCAGCCCCACTTATGGGGTCCCATTTAGCTTATGGGGTCCCACTTATGGGGTCTCACTTATGGGGCCAGCCCCACTTATGGGGTCAGTCCCACTTACGGGGTCCCATTTAGTTTATAGGGTCTCACTTATGGGGTCAGACCCACTTATGGGGTCCCAGTTGTATGGGATCCCACTTATGGGGTCAGTCCCACTTATGGGGTCCCACTTATGGGGCCAGCCCCACTTATGGGGTCAGTTGCACTTATGGGGTCCCCATTAGTTTATGGGGTCCCACTTATGGGGCCAGCCCCATTTATAGGGTCCCATTTAGTTTATAGGGTCCCACTTATGGGGCCAGCCCCACTTATGGGGTCAATGGGGTCCCATTTAGCTTATGGGGTCCCACTTATGGGTCCCACTTATGGGGCCAAAACCACTTATGGGGTCAGATCCACTTAAGGGGTCCCACTTATGGGGCCAGCCCCACTTATGGGGTCCCATTTAGCTTATGGGGTCCCACTTATGGGGTCAGATCCACTTATGGGGCCAGCCCCACTTATGGGGTCAATGGGGTCCCATATAGTTTATAGGGTCCCACTTATGGGGCCAGCCCCACTTATGGGGTCAGTCCCACTTATGGGGTCCCATTTATATGGGGTCCCACTTATGGGTCAGTCCCACTTATGGGGTCTCACTTATGGGGCCAGACCCACTTATGGGGTCCCATTGGGGTCCCATATAGTTTATAGGGTCCCACTTATGGGGCCAGCCCCACTTATGGGGTCCCATTTAGTTTATAGGGTCTCACTTATGGGGCCAGCCCCACTTATGGGGTCCCATTTAGTTTATAGGGTCCCACTTATGGGGCCAGCCCCACTTATGGGGTCAATGGGGTCCCATATAGTTTATAGGGTCCCACTTATGGGGCCAGCCCCACTTATGGGGTCAGCCCCACTTATGGGGTCCCATATAGTTTATAGGGTCTCACTTATGGGGCCAGCCCCACTTATGGGGTCAATGGGGTCCCATTTAGCTTATAGGGTCCCACTTATGGGGCCAGCCCCACTTATGGGGTCAGACCCACTTATGGGGTCCCAATTGTATGGGGTCCCACTTATGGGTCAGTCCCACTTATGGGGTCCCACTTATGGGGCCAGCCCCACTTATGAGGCCAGCCCCACTTATGGGGTCAGTCCCACTTATGGGATTCCATTTACTTTATAGGGTCCCAGTTACGGGGTCACCCCACTTATGGGGCCAGCCCCACGTATGGGGTCAATGGGGTCCCATTTACTTTATGGGGTCCCACTTATGGGTCCCACTTATGGGGTCAGACCCACTTATGGGGTCCCAGTTGTATGGGATCCCACTTATGGGGTCAGTCCCACTTACGGGGTCCCACTTATGGGGCCAGCCCCACTTATGGGGTCAGATCCACTTATGGGTCAATGGGGTCCCATTTACTTTATGGGGTCCCACTTATGGGTCCCACTTATGGGGCCAGCCCCATTTATAGGGTCCCATTTAGTTTATAGGGTCCCACTTATGGGGCCAGCCCCATTTATAGGGTCCCATTTAGTTTATAGGGTCCCACTTATGGGTCAGTCCCACTTATGGGGTCCCACTTATGGGGCCAGCCCCACTTATGGGGTCAGTTGCACTTATGGGGTCCCCATTAGTTTATGGGGTCCCACTTATGGGTCCCACTTATGGGGCCAGCCCCATTTATAGGGTCCCATTTAGTTTATAGGGTCCCACTTATGGGGTCAGCCCCACTTATGGGGTCCCATTTAGTTTATAGGATCCCACTTATGGGGCCAGCCCCACTTATGGGTCCCACTTATGGGGCAGCCCATAGGGGGCGCTGTGGGTCACTCACCCGGTGCTTCATCTTTGGGCTCTGCAATGAAAATAAAGCAATTAATTAATCACTAATTAATGAGTTAATTAATTAACGAGCTTCATTAATATTCCCTCTTAATGACCCCATCCTAATTAGAGCCCCCCCTTTAATTAGTATATCCCCTTAATTAGCCCCCATTAATTAGTATATACTCTTAATTAGCCCCATTAATTACCCCCCTTTAATTAGCATACACCCCTTAATTGGCCCCCATTAATTAGCATATCCCCTTAATTACCCCCCCTTAATTAGCATACACCCTTTAATTACCACTCTTTAATTAGCACACACCCTTAATTAACCCCCCTTAATTAGCATATCCCCTTAATTAGCACCCTTAATTATAATACCCCATTAATTAACTCACCTTAATTAGCATACACCCTTAATTAGATCCCTTAATTATACCCCCTTAATTAGCATAACCCATTAATCACCCCCCTTAATTAGCATATCTGCCCCCTTAATTAGCATACACCCTTAATTAGACCGTTAATTAACATATCCCCTTAATTAGCCCCCCTAATTAAGGCCCCCTCCCCTAATTAACCCCCCCCTTAATTAACTAGAGACCATTGAGTGCCCCAAGTAATTAATTAATTATGCTAATTAATGACCCTAATTAACGACCCCCCCTTAATTAATGACCTTGAGGGGGCGGCTCCTCCTTCTTCTCCTCCTTCTTCTTCGCCTCCTTCTTTGGAGCTTAATTAACATAATTAACATAATTAATTAACCTCATTAAGGACCTAATTAACCTCATTAAGGCTAATTAACCTCGTGAATGTTAATTAAACCCATGAATGTTAATTAACCCCATTAGGGGCTATTGATACCCCCCCCCACCCCCCCAAGAGAAAACTTATAAGGGTTAATTAACATTAATTAATTAATATTAATTAAGCCCATCTCATGTTAATTAAATCCATCTCAAGCTAATTAACATCATTAATTAACCCCAAGGTTAATTAATTCAAGCCTAATTAACACCATAAGGGCCAATTAACGAACCTTATCCCAGTAGGTTAATTAACCCCAATTAAGGCTCATTAATTAATTAACCCTAATTAACACCATGGGGGGGTAATTAATTTCATACTAATTAACTCCAATAAACTACTTAATTAACTCATTAATTACCCCCCCCCCCCCATTAGGATCCACTTAAACTCAAAGCATTAATCAATGCCCTAATTAATTAATTAACTCCCCTTAATTAAGCCCTAATTAATTAACTAATTAACCCCCCTTAATTAAGATCTAACTAATTAACTAATTAACCCCACCTTAATTAAGCCCTAATTGATTAATTACCTAATTAACCCACCCCTCCTTATAAGGTAATTACCCCCCCCATTAGGAACCACTTAAACCCTTAATTAAGCCCTAATTAATCAACTAATTAACTAATTAACCCCCCCATCCATATAAGGTAATTAAGCCCCTCCCCCTCCATATCTAATTAAGGCCCATTAAAGCTAATTAACCCCACCGGAGTTAATTAATACCCCCCCCCCCCCCCCCCCCCCCATTAAGATCCACTTAAACCCACAGCATTAATCCCTTAATTAAGCCCTAATTAATTAACTAATTAACTAATTAACCCACCCAGCCATATAAGATAATTAAGCCCCTCCCCCCCCATGTCTAATTAAGGCCCATTAAAGCTAATTAACACCCCCAGGAGTTAATTAATACCCCCCCCCCCCCCCCATTAGGAACCACTTAAACCCAACGTATTAATTAAGCCCTTAATTAAGCCCTAATTAATTAACTAATTAACTAATTAACCCCCCAATCCATATAAGGTAATTAAGCCCCTCCCCCCCACGTCTAATTAAGGCCCATTAAAGGTAATTAACCCCCCCGGAGTTAATTAATACCCCCCCCCCTTCCCCCCATTAGGAGCCACTTAAACCCAAAGCATTAATTAAACCCTTAATTAAGCTCTAATTAATTAACTAATTAACTAATTAACCCCTCCCATCCATATAAGGTAATTAAGCCCCTCCCCCTCCATGTCTAATTAAGGCCCATTAAAGCTAATTAACACTCCCAGAAGTTAATTAATACCCCCCCCCCCCCATTAGGAACCACATAAACCCAATGTATTAATTAAGCCCTTAATTAAGCCCTAATTAATTAACTAATTAACTAATTAACCCCCCCATCCATATAAGGTAATTAAGCTCCTCCCCCCCCATGTCTAATTAAGGCCCATTAAAGCTAATTAACACCCCCAGGAGTTAATTAATACCCCCCCCCCCCCCCCCATTAGGAGCCACGTAAACCCAACATATTAATTAAGCCCTTAATTAAGCCCTAATTAATCAACTAATTAACTAATTAACCCCCCCATCCATATAAGGTAATTAAGCCCCTCCCCCCCCATGTCTAATTAAGGCCCATTAAAGGTAATTAACCCCCCCCGGAGTTAATTAATACCCCCCCCCCTCCCCCATTAGGAGCCACTTAAACCCAACGTATTAATTAAACCCTTAATTAAGCCCTAATTAATCAACTAATTAACTAATTAACCCCCCCATCCATATAAGGTAATTAAGCCCTTCCCCCTCCATGTCTAATTAAGCCCCATTAAAGCTAATTAACCCCCCCAGGAGTTAATTAATACCCCCCCCCCATTAGGAGCCACTTAAACCCAACGTATTAATTAAACCCTTAATTAAGCCCTAATTAATTAACTAATTAACTAATTAACCCCCCCATCCATATAAGGTAATTAAGCCCCTCCCCCCCCATGTCTAATTAAGGCCCATTAAAGCTAATTAACACACCCAGGAGTTAATTAATACCCCCCCCCCCCCCCATTAGGAACCACTTAAACCCAACATATTAATTAAACCCTTAATTAAGCCCTAATTAATTAACTAATTAACTAATTAACCCACCCATCCATATAAGGTAATTAAGCCCCTCCCCCCCCATGTCTAATTAAGGCCAATTAAAGCTAATTAACCCCACCGGAGTTAATTAATACCCCCCCCCCCCCCATTACGAGCCACTTAAGCCCAACGTATTAATTAAACCCTTAATTAAGCCCTAATTAATTAATTAATTAACTAATTAACCCACCCATCCATATAAGGTAATTAAGCCCCTCCCCCCCCATGTCTAATTAAGGCCCATTAAAGGTAATTAACCCCCCCCAGAGGTAATTAATACCCCCCCCCCCCCCCCCAGCTGTCATAGGGATCAATGTCAGGGCTATAAATAGAGACCCCCCCCCAGCCCCCCCCCCCCTTAATTAATGGCCTTAATTAGTGAAACCCTCTTAATTAATGCCCTAATTAGTGACCTCCCATTAATTAAGGCCCTCCCCTCTTAATTAATGCCCTTCCTAATTAATACCCCCCCTAATTAGTGCCTAATTAGTGCCCCCAATGAGAGCCCCCCCAGCCCCCCCCTCTTAATTAATGGCCTTAATTAGTGAAACCATCTTAATTAATGCCCTAATTAGTGACCCCCCTCATTAATTAACTCCCTCCCCCCTTAATTAATGACCTCCCCCCTTAATTAGTGCCCTTCCTAATTAATACCCCCCCTAATTAGTGCCTAATTAGTGCCCCCAATGAGAACCCCCCCCAACCCCCCCCCCCCTTAATTAATGGCCTTAGTGAAACCCTCTTAATTAATGCTTTAATTAGTGACCCCCCTTAATTAATGCCCGCCCTAATTAGCCTAATTAGTGATCCCCCCTTAATTAATGCCTGCCCTAATTAGTCCTAATTAGTGACCCCCCCTTAATTAGTGATCAACCCCCCTTAATTAATTCTCTCCCCCCTTAATTAATGCCCTAATTAGTGATACCACCCCCTTAATTAGTGACCCCCCCTTAATTAATTAATGGCCCCCCCTTTAATTAATGCCCTCCCTAATTAGCGAACCCCCCCATTAATTAAGGCCCTCCCCCCCCTTAATTACTCCCCCCTCTTAATTAATGCCCTTCCTAATTAGTGACCCCCCCCTTTAATTAATACCCCCCTCCTTAATTAGTGACCCCCACCTTAATTAGTGACCCCCCTTAATTAGTGACCCCCCACCTTAATTAGTGACCCCCCTTAATTAGTGATCCCTCCCCTTAATTAACCGTTAATTAATTAACCCCCTTAATGACCCCCGCTTAATTAGTGACCCCTCCTTAATTAATGCCCTTCCTAATTAGTGACCCCTCATTAATTAAGGCCCTCCCCCCTTAATTAGTGTTCTTCCTAATTAATACCCCCACTAATTAGTGCCTAATTAGTGCCCCCAATGAGAGCCCCCCCGACCCCCCCTTAATTAATGCCCTTCCCATTAATTAATGCCTTAATTAGTGACCCCCCCTTAATTAATGCCCTAATTAGTGACCCCCCCTTTAATTAGTGACCCCCCCCGCTTAATTAATGCCCTCCCCAATTAGCGACCCCCCCCAATCCATTAATTAATGGCCTTCCTAATTAGTGACCCCCCCCTTAATTAATGCCCTAATTAGTGACCCCCTCTTAATTAATGACCTTCCTAATTAGTGACCCCCCTTTATTAGTGAGCCCCCCCTCATTAATTAAAGCCCTCTCTCCTTAATTAATGCCCTCCGTTAATTAATGCCATCCCCAATTAGCGACCCCCCCTTAATTAACACCCCCCCTTAATTAATGCCCTAATTAGTGACCCCCCTTAATTAATGCCCTAATTAGTGACCCCCCTTAATTAACTTCCCCCCCTTAATTAATGCCCTAATTAGTGACCCCCCTTAATTAATGCTCTAATTAGTGACCCCCCCTTAATTAACACCCCCCCTTAATTAATGCCCTAATTAGTGACCCCCCATAATTAGTGACCCCCCCTTAATTAAGACCCCCCCTTAACTTAATTACTGTCTCCCCCCTTAATTAATGCCCTCCCCAATTAGCGACCCCCCCCTTAATTAATGACCCCCCCTTAATTAATGCCCTTCCTAATTAGTGATAACCCCCCTTAATTAGTGACCCCCCCTTAATTAATGACCCCCCTCCCCCCTTAATTAACCCCCCCTTAATTAATGCCCTTCTTAATTAGTGACTCCCCCTTAATTAGTGACCCCCCCTTAATTAATCCCCTCTCTTAATTAATGCCCTTCCTAATTAATGACCCCCCAACTTAATTAATGCCCTTCCTAATTAGTGTCCCCCCTTAATTAACACCCCCTTAATTAACACCCACCCCAATTAGTGACGCCCTAATTAGCCTAATTAGCGACCCCCCCTTAATTAGTGACCCCCCCTTAATTAATGCCCTCCCCCCTTAATTAACACCCTCCCTTAATTAGTGACCCCCCCTTAATTAATGCCTGCCCTAATTAGTCTAATTAGCGACCCCCCCTTAATTAGTGACCCCCCCTTAATTAATGCCTGCCCTAATTAGTCTAATTAACACCCCCCCTTAATTAGTGACACCCCCCCCCCCAATTAATTAGCGCCTCCCCCTTAATTAGGACCCCTCCCCCCCCTCATTAAATCCAATTAATGCTAATTAACGCTAATTAATTAAGACTAATTAATCAAGACTAATTAATCACCCCCTCCATTTATTAACCCCCCCCCTTAGGCCGAGATAATTAACTCCCCCACTAATTAACCCCCCCCCATAATTAACGACCCCCCTTCTTAATCCCCAAGGCCTCATTAACCCTAATTAACCCTAATTAACGCTAATTAACGCTAATTAATCCCCCCCCCCCCCCCACCTGCTTTAGGTTCCGGCATCGCGGCTCTTTGTTCCCCCCCCCCCCAAGGGGGGAACCTTTAATCCCCCCCCCCCCCCCCCCCACGTGGGCCCCTCACCCACTTCCGGTGTGCCCCCCCCTTTTGTGTCCCCCCCTCCCCCACTTCCGGTGTGCCCCCCCCCTTTTGTGTCCCCCCCTCCCCCACTTCCGGTGTGCCCCCCCCTTTTTGTGTCCCCCCACTCCCCCACTTCCGGTATTCCCCCCACACACTTTGGGTCCCCCCCATCCCACTTTGGGTCCCCCCCCACTTCCGGTGTCCCCCTTTAGTGACCCCCCCCTCCCTCACTTCCGGTGTGCCCCCCCTCTTTATGTCCCCCCTCCCCCACTTCCGGTATTCCCCCCCCCCATCCGTCCCCCCACACACTTTGGGTCCCCCCCCACTTCCGGTGTCCCCCCTTCAGTGATCCCCCTCCCCCCCCTTTTTGTTCCCACCCCCCCACCTGGGCCCCTTTCTCACTTCCGGTGTTGCCCCCACTCTTTTGTGTCCCCCCCTCCCCCACTTCCGGTGTGCCCCCCCCTTTTTGTGTCCCCCCCTCATCCACTTCCGGTGTTCCCCCCCCTCTTTTGTGTCCCCCCACTCCCCCACTTCCGGTATTCCCCCCCCACACTTTGGGTCCCCCCCATCCCACTTTCGGTCCCCCCCCACTTCCGGTGTCCCCCCTTTAGTGATCCCCCTCCTCTACTTCCGGTGTCCCCACCCTTTTGGTCCCCCCGCCCCCCCATGTGCCCCTCACCCACTTCCGGTGCACCCCCACTTTGTGACCCCCCCCCCCCTCCCCACTTCCGGTGACCCCCCCCCACCATTTTGATCCCTCTCCCCCACTTCCGGTGTACCCCCCCTCCCCTTTTGGTCCCCCCCCCCCCCCCTCCCCCACTTCCGGTGCCCCCCTTCCCCCCCCCTCCTCCATTTTCATCCCCCCTCCCCCAACTTCCGGTGTCCCCCCCCCACTTTGTGTCCCCCCCATTTCCGGTCTCCCCCTTCCCTTTTTATCCCCCCCTCCCCCACTTCCGGTGTCCCCCACCTTTAGGTCCCCCCCCGCACCCCCTTTGTGTCTCCCCCTCTTCACTTCCGGTGTCCCCCCCCCTTCTGGACCCCCCCTATGTACCCACTTCCGGTGTGCCCCAACCTTTAAGTGTCCCCCTCCCTTTGAGCCCACTTCCGGTGTCCCCCCCCTTTTAACTTCCCCCCCCCATTGAGTACCCCCCCCCTTTGTGCCCCCCCCCACTTTATTCCCCCCCCCTTTGTGGCCCCATATCAACCTCCCCCCCTTATGTGCCCCCCCCTCCCAATATACCCCCCCTTTAAGAACCCCCCCCCTTTGTGCCCCCCCCCCTTTAGGTGCCCCCCCATTTGCCCCCCCACAATATAACCCCCCCACTTTATGTGCCCCCCCCCCACTTTATTCCCCCCCCCCCTTTGTGGCCCCATATCAACCTCCCCCCCATTATGTGCCCCCCCCCCCTTTAGGTGCCCCCCCTTTAAACTCCCCCCCCTTTGTAACCCCCCCCACTTTATGCCCCCCCCTTTTGTGCCCCCCCCACTTTATTCCCCCCCCCCTTTGGCCCCATATCAACCTCCCCCCCTTATGTGCCCCCCCCATCCCAATATACCCCCCCTTTAAGAACCCCCCCCCTTTGTACCCTCCCCCTTTAGGTGCCCCCCCCATTTGCCCCCCCCCAATATAACCCCCCCACTTTATGTGCCCCCCCCCCACTTTATTCCCCCCCCCCCTTTGGCCCCATATCAACCTCCCCCCCTTATGTGCCCCCCCCCCTTCCAATATACCCCCCCTTTAAGAACCCCCCCCATTTGTGCCCCCCCCCCTTTAATGCCCCCCCCACTTTATTCCCCCCCCCCCCACCTTTGGCCCCATATCAACCACCCCCCCATTATGTGCCCCCCCCCTTTAGGTGCCCCCCCCATTTGCCCCCCCCATTTTGTGCCCCCCCCACTTTATGCCCCCCCCTTTTGTGCCCCCCCCCACTTTATTCCCCCCCCCCTTTTGTGCCCCCCCCCTTTAGGTGCCCCCCCATTTGCCCCCCCCCATTTTGTGCCCCCCCCCACTTTATGCCCCCCCCCACTTTATTCCCCCCCCCCTTTTGGCCCCCTATCAACCCCCCCTCCTTTTGTGCCCCCCCCACTTTATGACCCGCCCCACTTTGTGCCCCCCCCCCCCACTTTATTCCCCCCCCTTTTGGCCCCTTATGTGCCCCCCCCCCAATATACCCCCCCCCTTAAACCCCACCCATTTGTGCCCCCCCCCCCTTTAATGCCCCCCCCACTTTATTCCCCCCCCCCTTTGGCCCCATATCAATCTCCCCACCTTATGTGCCCCCCCCCCCCTCCAATATACCCCCCCCTTTAAGAACCCCCCCCTTTGTGCCCCCCCCCCTTTTGGTGCCCCCCCATTTGCCCCCCCCATTTTGTGCCCCCCCCCACTTAATGCCCCCCCCATTTTGTGCCCCCCCCACTTTATGCCCCCCCCTTTTGTGCCCCCCCCCCACTTTATTCCCCCCCCTCCCTTTGGCCCCATATCAACCTCCCCCCCATTATGTGCCCCCCCCCTTTAGGTGCCCCCCCATTTGCCCCCCCCCAATATAACCCCCCCACTTTATTCCCCCCCCCCCTTTTGGCCCCATATCAACCTCCCCCCCCATTATGTGCCCCCCCCCTCCCAATATACCCCCCCTTTAAGACCCCCCCCTTTTGTGCCCCCCCCCACTTTATTCCCCCCCCCCTTTGGCCCCATATCAACCTCCCCCCCTTATGTGCCCCCCCCCTCCCAATATACCCCCCCTTTAACAACCCCCCCCCTTTGTGCCCCCCCCCTTTAGGTGCCCACCATTTGCCCCCCCCCCAATATAACCCCCCCACTTTATGTGCCCCCCCCCCCCACGTTATTCCCCCCCCCCTTTTGGCCCCCTATCACCCCCCCCCCTTTTGTGCCCCCCCCACTTTATGACCCGCCCCACTTTGTGCCCCCTCCTCCACTTTATTCCCCCCCCTTTTGGCCCCTTATGTCCCCCCCCCCCTCCCAATATACCCCCCCTTTAAGAACCCCCCCCATTGAGTACCCCCCACCTTTATGCCCCCCCACACTTTATTCCCCCCCCCTTTTGGCCCCATATCAACCTCCCCCCCTTATGTGCCCCCCCCCATCCCAATATACCCCCCCCTTTAAGAACCCCCCCCCTTTGTGCCCCCCCATTTGCCCCCCCCATTTTGTGCCCCCCCCACTTTATGCCCCCCCTTTTGTGCCCCCCCCACTTTATTCCCCCCCCCCCTTTGGCCCCATATCAACCTCCCCCCCTTATGTGCCCCCCCCCTCCCAATATACCCCCCCTTTAACAACCCCCCCCCCTTTGTGCCCCCCCCCTTTAGGTGCCCCCCCCATTTGCCCCCCCCATTTTGTGCCCCCCCCACTTTATGCTCCCCCCTTTTGTGCCCCCCCCCCACTTTATTCCCCCCCCCCTTTTGGCCCCATATCAACCTCCCCCCCTTATGTGCCCCCCCCCCCCAATATACCCCCCCTTTAAACCCCCCCCCTTTGTGCCCCCCCCCCTTTAGGTGCCCCCCCATTTGCCCCCCCCCAATATAACCCCCCCACTTTATGTGCCCCCCCCCCACTTTATTCCCCCCCCCCTTTGGCCCCATATCAACCTCCCCCTTATGTGCCCCCCCCCCCCCCATATACCTCCCCTTTAAACCCCCCCCCCTTTGTACCCCCCCCCTTTAGGTGCCCCCCCATTTGCCCCCCCCATTTTGTGCCCCCCCACTTTATGACCCCCCTCATTTTGTGCCCCCCCCCACTTTATTCCCCCCCCCCCTTTGTGGCCCCATATCAACCACCCCCCCCATTATGTGCCCCCCCCCCTTTAGGTGCCCCCCCATTTGCCCCCCCCCATTTTGTGCCCCCCCCACTTTATGCCCCCCCCTTTTGTGCCCCCCCCCACTTTATTCCCCCCCCCACCTTTGGCCCCATATCAACCTCCCCCCCTTATGTGCCCCCCCCCTTTAGGTGCCCCCCCATTTGCCCCCCCCCATTTTGTGCCCCCCCCACTTTATGCCCCCCCCTTTTGTGCCCCCCCCCACTTTATTCCCCCCCCCACCTTTGGCCCCATATCAACCTCCCCCCCTTATGTGCCCCCCCCCTTTAGGTGCCCCCCCATTTGCCCCCCCCATTTTGTGCCCCCCCCATTTGCCCCCCCCCAATATAACCCCCCCATTTTATGTGCCCCCCCCCACTTTATTCCCCCCCCTTCCTTTGGCCCCATATCAACCTCCCCCCCTTATTTGCCCCACCCCATCCCAATATACCTCCCCCTTTAAGAACCCCCCCCCCTTTGTGCCCCCCCCCTTTAGGTGCCCACCATTTGCCCCCCCCCCAATATAACCCCCCCACTTTATGTGCCCCCCCCCCCCACTTTATTCCCCCCCCCCCCTTTGGCCCCATATCAACCTCCCCCCTTATGTGCCGCCCCCTCCCAATATACCCCCCCCTTTAAGAACCCCCCCCCTTTGTGCCCCCCCCCTTTATGTGCCCCCCCATTTGCCCCCCCCCAATATAACCCCCCCACTTTATGTGCCCCCCCCCCACTTTATTCCCCCCCCCCCTTTGTGGCCCCATATCAACCTGCCCCCCTTATGTGCCCCCCCCCTCCAATATACCCCCCCTTTAAGAACCCCCCCCCTTTGTGCCCCCCCCCTTTAGGTGCCCCCCCATTTGCCCCCCCCCAATATAACCCCCCCACTTTATGTGCCCCCCCCCCACTTTATTCCCCCCCCCCTTTGGCCCCATATCAACCTCCCCCGTTTATGTGCCCCCCCCTCCCAATATACCCCCCCTTTAAACCCCCCCCCCTTTGTGCCCCCCCCCTTTAGGTGCCCCACCATTTGCCCCCCCCAGTATAACCCCCCCACTTTATGTGCCCCCCCCCCCACTTTATGTGCCCCCCCCCCCACTTTATTCCCCCCCCCCTTTTGGCCCCATATCAACCTCCCCCCCATTATGTGCCCCCCCCCTTCAGGTGCCCCCCCATTTGCCCCCCCCATTTTGTGCCCCCCCCACTTTATGCCCCCCCCATTTTGTGCCCCCCCCCACTTTATTCCGCCCCCCCCTTTTGGCCCCATATCAACCACCCCCCCCTTTTGTGCCCCCCCCCATCACGTGTCCCCCCCTCCCACCCCATGTGCGTCCCCCCCCCCATAGAAACAAATACCTTCCCCCCCCCATAGAAACAAATACCTGCCCCCCCCCATAGAAATATATACCTGCCCCCCCCCCATAGAAATATATACCTGCCCCCCCCCTAGAAATATATACCTGCCCCCCCCATAGAAACAAATACCTGCCCCCCCCCATAGAAACAAATACCGCCCCCCCCCATAGAAACATATACCTGCCCCCCCCCCATAGAAATATATACCTGCCCCCCCCCCATAGAAACAAATACCTGCCCCCCCCATAGAAACAAATACCTTGCCCCCCCCATGAAGAAATGCAGCCCCCCCCCCCCTTTAATGGATCCACCCCCACCAAAAATAACTGCCCCCCCCTCCAAAAAATGCCCCCCCCCCCCCAAATATGGGTCCCATTTCAAGAACATGGGAAACCCCCCCATAAATATGGCCCCCCCCCTTTAAAAGTGCCCCCCCCCCTATTCCTAATATGGACCCCCCCTCTATAAATAGAGGACCCCCCCACCCCCTAAATATGGGCCTTATCCATGTGGGATCCCCCCCCATAAATATGCCCCCCCCCCCTTTTAAAAGTGCCCCCCCCCCCCTATTCCTAATATGGACCCCCCCTCCCTGCATAAAAATAGGACCCCCCCCCAAATAATAGGAACCACCCCATAAAGGTGGGACCCCCCCCATAAATAAGAACCCACCCCCCCAATATGGACCCCCCCCATAAAGGTGGGACCCCCCCCATAAATAAGAACCCACCCCCCCAATATGGACCCCCCCATAAAGGTGGGGCCCCCCCCATAAAGGTGGGACCCCCCCCAATAAATAGGAGCCCCCCCCCAATATGGACCCCCCCCCATAAAGATGGGACCCCCCCAATATGGACCCCCCCATAATGATGGGACCCCCCCCAATAAATAGGAGCCCCCCCCCCCAATATGGACCCCCCCCATAAAGGTGGGACCCCCCCCCCAATAAATAGGAGCCCCCCCCAATATGGACCCCCCCCCATAAAGGTGGGACCCCCCACATAAATAGGAGCCCCCCCCCCAATATGGACCCCCCCATAAAGGTGGGATCCCCCCCAATAAATAGGAACCCCCCCCCAATATGGACCCCCCCCATAAAGGTGGGACCCCCCCCATAAATAAGAACCCAACCCCCCCAATATGGATCCCCCCCATAAAGATGGGACCCCCCCCAATAAATAGGAGCCCCCCCCAATATGGACCCTCCCCCATAAAGGTGGGACCCCCCCAATAAATAGGAGCCCCCCCCCCAATATGGACCCCCCCCATAAAGATGGGACCCCCACCCAATAAATAGGAGCCCCCCCCCTCAATATGGACCCCCCCATAAAGGTGGGACCCCCCCTCAATAAATAGGAGCCCCCCACCCCCCAAATATGGACCCCCCCATTAAAGTGGGACACCCCAATAAATAGGAGCCCCCCCCAATATGGACCCCCCCATAAAGATGGGACCCCCACCCAATAAATAGGAGCCCCCCCCCCAATATGGACCCCCCCCATAAAGGTGGGACCCCCCCCATAAATTGGAGCCCCCCCCCCAATAAGGACCACCCCCATAAAGGTGGGACCCCCCCCATAAATAAGAACCCACCCCCCAGTATGGACCCCCCCATAAAGGTGGGACCCCCCCCATAAAGGTGGGACCCCCCCCAATAAATAGGAGCCCCCCCCCCAATATGGACCCCCCCATAAAGGTGGGACCCCCCCATAAAGGTGGGACCCCCCCCAATAAATAGGAGCCCCCCCCCCAATATGGACCCCCCCATAAAGGTGGGACCCCCCCCATAAAGGTGGGACCCCCCCCAATAAATAGGAGCCCCCCCCCCAATATGGACCCCCCCATAAAGGTGGGACCCCCCCAATATGGACCCCCCCATAATGATGGGACCCCCCCCAATAAATAGGAGCCCCCCCCCCCAATATGGACCCCCCCATAAAGGTGGCCCCCCCCCATAAAGGTGGGACCCCCCCCAATAAATAGGAGCCCCCCCCCAATATGGACCCCCCCATAAAGATGGGACCCCCCCCAATAAATAGGAGCCCCCCATAAAGATGGGACCCCCCCAATATGGACCCCCCCATAATGATGGGACCCCCCCCAATAAATAGGAGCCCCCCCCCAATATGGACCCCTCCATAAAGGTGGCCCCCCCCCCCATAAATAAGAACCCACCCCCCCAATATGGACCCCCCCATAAAGGTGGGACCCCCCCCAATAAATAGCAGCCCCCCCCCCAATATGGACCCCCTTATAAAGGTGGGACCCCCCCCCCAATATGGACCACCCCCATAATGATGGGACCCCCCCAATAAATAGGAGCCCCCCCCCAATATGGACCCCCCATAAAGATTGGACCCCCCCCATAAAGATGGGACCCCCCCCCCCATAAATAGGAGCCCCCCCCCCAATATGGACCCCCCCATAAAGGTGGGACCCCCCCCAATAAATAGGAACCCCCCCCATAACATGGACCCCCCCATAAAGATTGGAACCCCCCCATAAATAAGAACCCAACCCCCCATTATGGACCCCCCCCATAAAGATGGGATCCCCCCCAATAAATAGGAGCCCCCCCCCAATATGGACCCCCCCATAATGATGGGACCCCCCCCCAATAAATAGGAGCCCCCCCCCAATAAACAGGAACCCCCCCATAAGGCCCCCCCATATCGAGACCCCCCCAACAGGGCCCCCCCCCATAGAATCCTCTTTCATTGCCCCCCCCCACTTAAACCCCCCCCTTAAAGGAGCCCCCCCCCATATAACCCCCCCCCCATAGGAGCCTCTTTCATTGCCCCCCCCCCCCATAGAACCCCCCCCATAGAACCCCCCCCCCCCCCATCGTATCAATATCAATGTCCCCTGGTGGGGGGGTCACACTGCGGTCACAGCACGGTGTGTGTTGGGGGGGGGGGGGGCCATAAATGGGTGCCCCCCCCACCCTAAAAGGTCACTGTGATCTGATTACAACACCCCCCCCTTGACATTAATGGAGGGGGGGGGGGACACGAGAATAGCTGGGGGGGGGGGGGGGCCTCGTTTTTATATGGGGGGGGGGATTCGATTTAATTAGGGGGGGGGGGTCGGTTTAATTGGGGGGGGGTCGATTTAATTATGGGGGGGGGTCGATTTAATTATGGGAGGGTCGTTTTAATTGGGGGGGGGCATTTTAATATGGGGGGGTTCCATGTTGGAGGGGGTCTAATTATGGGGGGGGTCGATATAATTATGGGG